>NC_052151.1:20843256-20956835 GCF_902713615.1 Scyliorhinus canicula | reverse complement strand
TTTGCTGAGATGTGGAAAACACTGATGTGGGTACATTGAATTATAGACACACAGAATGATGCTGTTCCTGTGCCTTTTGCTGGAGTTATCCAATTAATCACACTGATTTCTTTCCCCACTGACCCACTTAAATGTTCCCCATTAGTTCAACATTTATCTTTTGAATGGCGGGATTGAATTTTCTTCCATCACCATTTCAGACAGAGCATTCCAGATTACAATGATTCATTGTTTCAATGAAAGTTTCCTCTGTTCTTTTGCCAATCATATTAATTCTATGTCCTCCGGTTATTGACTCCTCTGCACTGGAAACAATTTCACCAAATTTACTCTGTCAAAACCCTTCTAGGTTTGAAAACCTCTCAAATCTCCTGGTAACTTTCTCTGCTCAAAGGAAATTCCCTCCAACTTCCCCAGTCTCTCCATGTAGCTGAGGCCCATCAACACTCACATAATTCTCACAAATCTCTGTGCAACCTCTGCAAGGCCCTGGGCTCCTTCCTGAAGTGTGGAGCCCAGGATTAAGCACAATACTCAGCTGAGGCATAACCAGTGTTGCACGAATGTTAAAAATAATTTTTTCACTTTTCGATTCTATTCTTGAATAACACCAAGGATTCTTTACATTGTGGCATTCATGGAAGCTGGTTGTCCTTGGTGACCCGCGTCTGCAGGAGGTGTGTCCAACTGCATCTACTGGTTAGTCGCATTTCGGAGCTGGAGCTGAGGGTGGATTCACTGTGGAGCATATGCGACGCTGAGCAAGTCGTGGATAGTACGTTCAGTGAGGTGGTCACAACGCAGGTGAGGATTGGACAGGCAGAAAGGGCCACCAGGCAGAGTAGAGGAAGGCAGGTGGTGCAGGAGTCCCCTGTGGCCATCTCTCTTTCTAACAGATATACTCTTTTAGATACTGTTGGGGGAGATGACTGTCGGTAAAAGCAGTGGCAGCCAACTCCATGGCACCATGGGTACACAGTAGGGGAGGAGGAATAACGTCAAGGTTACAGTGGTAGGGGATTCAATTGTAATTGGAGCAGACGGGCATTTCTGTGTCCGAAAAAGTGATTCCAGAATGGAATGTTGCCTCCCTGGTGCCAGTGATATCACTGAACGACCGCAGGGCATACTGAAGGGGGAGGACAAACAGGCAGATATGAAGTACACATTGTTACTCACGACATAGGCAGATGTCGTGCATGCAGAATTTAGGGAGCTAGTAAGTAGATTGAAAAAACAGGAGCCAGAAGGCAGTAATCTCTGGATTACCTCCAGTGCCACGTGAGAGTGAGTATAGAAATAGTAAATTGGGTCAAGAGGAATGCATGGCTGGAGGAAAGGTGCAAGAGGATGGGCTTCAGATTCCTGGGACATTAGGACCGCTTTTGGGAATGGTGGGATCTGTACAATGCAGACAGTTTGCACCTGACCAACATGGATCCAGTGTTTTTGCAGGGAGGTTTGCTAGTGTTGTTGGGGAGGGTATAAACTAACTTGTCAGTGTGGGGGAGGGATTCTGAGGGAAGATTCAGCAGGAATAGATGCACAGCCAAAATTAGAAGAGACATCAAGTGACATAGGAAAGCAGAGAATGTCTCGACTACTTAAGTCACAAGGGAGTTTGTAAGATTGGATGGTATTTATTTCAATGCAAGGAGTCTGATGAACCCAGGGAGATGAATTTAGGGCACAAATTAAAACATGGGGATATGATTTCATGCTGTCACTGAGATATGGTTGAGAGAGGGATGGGATTGACAGCTCAATATTCCAGGATACAGGATTTTCAAGTGAGATATGGCAAGTGAGGTGTGGCAATTGTGATCAGGGAATCAAATACAGCAGTAAGGAGGGACAACACCTTGTAAGGCACTTCGACTGAAGCCAGCTGGATAGAACTTAAAAACCGAGAAGGAGCAATCAGATTGATGGGAGTGTTCTCCAGGCCCACAAGCAGACCGAGAGAAATAGAATAGCAGGTATGTGGACAGATCTCAGAGGTGTAAAAGTAATAGGGCAGTGAAAGTGGGCATTTCAGCTTCCTCAATATTAACTGTGGTAGTCATAGTGTGAAAGGTTTAGAGGGAGCAGAATTCTTAACATGCAACCAGGAGAATGCTTTAAGCCAGTAAGGAGAAATGAAATGAAAATCGCTTATTGTCACGAGTAGGCTTCAATGAAGTTACTGTGAAAAGCCCCTAGTCGCCACATTCCGGCACCTGTCCGGGGAGGCTGGTACGGGAATCGAACCGTGCTGCTTGGTCTGCTTTAAAAGCCAGTGATTTAGCCCAGTGAGCTAAACCAGCCCCTGTAGGCCCTACAAGAGAGGGAGCGGTCCTGGTCTTAATTTTAGGTAACGTTGTTGAGCAAATGGCTGAAGGATCATTTGTGAACATTTTGCAAACAGTGTTCGTAACTCGCAGATGCGAGTCAGGATGGTATTGGTGCGGCGTTAGTTCAATGAGATGACACATCATCCTAGGCACCAGTAGCTTACGTGTCACGGGCAATGACACCCACTGAAACCAGATATGCACAGATTGAGAAGGAGTGCTTAGGTCTTCTGACCGGCATCCTCAAATTTCATGATTATGTCTATGGCCTGCCGACATTCACTGTCGAGACGGATCATCGGCCTCTGGCCCACATCATCCATAAGGACCTGAACGCCATGATGCCTCGGTTGCAGAGAATCCTGCTTAAACTTAGGAGGCATGACTTCAATTTGGTGTACACGCCTGGCAAGGAGCTCATCTTAAGGATGACCTGACGGTGATCGATAGCGATGCCATCCTTCTCAAGCTGGACAGGATTGTCATTCCACTCAGTCTCCAGAGCTTGGTGCTGCACCAGATTCATGAGGGACACCTGGGCGTCGAGAAGTGCAGACGCAGAGCCAGGCAAGCTGGCCCGGCATCAGCCAGGACATCACGAACATGGTCCTGAACTGGGCTACCTGTCAGCAATTCCAACCAGGGCAGAGCAAGGAGACGCTCCAACCACATGACCAAGAGACCTCTCCGTGGTCCAAGATTGGCATCAACCTCTTCCATGCTAATGGCGCGACTACATATTGACCATTGACTACTTCTCAAACTACCCAGAGGTGCTGAAGCTACAAGAGCTCACCTCACGGACTGTCATCAAAGCCTGTAAGGAGGCGTTCTCAAGGCATGGCATCCCAATCACCGTCATGAGCGACAATGGCCCGTGCTTTCACAGTCGAGAATGGTCTATGTTTGCCAGGTTATACAATTTCAACCATGTCACCTCCAGTCCGCATGGAAAAGTCAAGAAAGGGGGGCACATTGCTAAATAACTCATCTGCAAGTTCGCGGACTCTGCTTCCGACATACACCTTGCACTGCTCGCGTACAGGGCAACTCCATTGTCCGGGGATAGGACGGCCAGATCGGTGGCTCAACTCCTGTCAACGACGCTTCCAGCCATACACCTGCCCAACCTTGATCACCTCCCGGTGCTGCAGAAGATGCAGCAGCTTCAAGACCGTCAAAAAAAGGGCTATGATGCCCATGCCTCCAATCTGGCCGTGCTATCCCCGGCAGACACTGTCAGGATCAAGATACCGGATGGTGGGTGGTCTGCTCCGGCTGTCGCTGTTCGACAGGCCGCGCCCCGTTCTTATGTTGTACGTATGGTTGATGGCGCCAGCGTGCGAAGGAATCGACAGGCACTGCGCAAAGTTGCTTGCCCACAATCACTTTCCCCTCCACTTCCACATGTTGAATTGCCACCTCCAGATACCTCAAGCCACGAGGCCACCAGTCAGGCTTCCATCCCGCCTGTCAATGTGCCGTCATCCCCTCCACCACCTCTCTGGCGGTCGACCAGGATAAGACGCAAGCCCTAGAGACTGGACTTATGAACATTTGTTTTGTTTGCTCTGTTCTGTATTCCTCAGTCAGTCACGTTAGACAGACTCATTCACATGTACTTCCATTCACATACACCAAAAAAACATAAAAAAGGGGGAGATGGGGCAGCATGGTAGCATGGTGGTTAGCATCAATGCTTCACAGCTCCAGGGTCCCAGGTTCAATTCCCGGCTGGGTCACTGTCTGTGTGGAGTCTGCACGTCCTCCCCGTGTGTGCGTGGGTTTCCTCCGGGTGCTCCGGTTTCCTCCCACAGTCCAAAGATGTGCGGGTTAGGTGGATTGGCCATGCTAAATTGCCCGTAGTGTCCTAATAGTAAAGTTAAGGGGGGGGGGAGTTGTTGGGTTACGGGTAAAGGGTGGATATGTGGATTTGAGTAGGGTGGTCATTGCTCGGCACAACATCGAGGGCCGAAGGGCCTGTTCTGTGCTGTACCGTTCTATGTTCTATGTTCTATGTCATGATATGCAAACATGCAGCTAATGAACACTTAGAAGAGGACACAACCAATGAGCAGTCAGGACACTCAGGGGTGGTATCTCACTATAAAAGGGATGAGGCAATCATACCCCGCCTCTTTCCACAGACCAACATCTACAGAGTGAGACAGGGTGTATCCTCAGCATCACACCCCAGCACGTGGCTTAGAGCAAGGCTGGTTCAGTTAGACTGAGTTACTACAATTAGGTTCGCAGAGAGTCGAACTCAGTGAGAACTGTGCTAATAGTTCAATAAACATATTGAACTCATTTCAAAGTCTGGAGCATCTTTTATTTAAAACTGCACCAAGTGGCAGCCTGTGTTATTCCAAACAACATAACACAACAACTCTAATAAGATTGAAGATGTGCAGTTGCGATCCCAGGCAGCCAAGGCTGTGGGCCAAGTGCTGGAAAATGGGATTAGAATAGTTAGCTGGTTGATTTTCACTGGTGCAGACATGGTGGGCTGACGGATCTTTCTGTGCTGGAGGTTCCTGTGACTCTATAACTTTTTAAATCCACCTTCTCAAATTGTCCTGCCACATTTGAGAAATTTGGCAGTTGGCCAAAAATCAGTTTGCCTCTGAGCTAAAAATAGACAGCAGTTGTCCTCTCCAGAGTTTCCTGGTGGGTTGGGTCGTCTTAAAACGGCAGCTCACCTGCTTCCCCCCCTTCCCCCACTCCAAATCAAAAGCCCAGCCCAGTGGCTAATTAGAGCAGCGGGAATGATCACCAGCTGGAAGTATATAAGCAGCTGGTGAATGGCAGTTCCTTTGTGACCTCACAGTACGGTCACCTGCCTTTCAGAGCGCTGAGTTTGCGGATGCTCCGACTCTGTGCCAGGCTCCGCAGGCAAGACCAGGGGGAGGTCAAGCAGGATTGGGGGATTCAGAGACAAGTTTCTCCATTTTAGACAGATGGTAAGATGGGGCTGGTGGGGGTGGAAGGGGCCAGACGGCAAAGACTTGAGTACAAGGGGGGGGGGGGGGGGGGGGGGGGGGGTGGTTGCGGCAGTGAGGGGAGAGTGCTTTATGAGTCAAGTCATGGGCAAGGGAAGAGGCAGGAGGGCCAACCTTTTTCTGTGGGGTGGGAAGACAGGGGAGGGGTTCACTGAGGCACACAATTGTGGGGAGGAAAGACTGGGTAAGGTTGCACACAGAAACATGGAAAATAGAAGCCGGAGTAGGCCTTCCGGCCCTTCGAGTCTGTTCCGGCAATATGATCATGGCTCAGTAATATGTTCCCTTTTCCCCCCACATCTTTTGATCTGTTTAGCGCCTAGTGTTGTACCTAACTCCTGGAAAACATAAAATGCTTTGTCCTCCGCTGATTCCTGTGATAGCGAGTTGCACAGGTTTACCACTCTCTGGGTGAACAAATTTCTCCTCATCTTAGTCTGAAATGGTCAACCCAATATCCTCAGACTGTGACCCCTGGTTCTGGACACACCCACCATCAGGAACATCGGGCGGGATTCTCCGACCCCGTGCCATTGGCGCTGGCGCGGTCGGCGTAGCGCCGGTCGGGGTCTGGCGATTCTCTGCACGCAATGGGCCGAGTTAGGCCGAGTCCCGCCGGCGCCGTTCTCATGTGTTCCA
This sequence comes from Scyliorhinus canicula, assembly GCF_902713615.1. NCBI lineage: Eukaryota > Metazoa > Chordata > Chondrichthyes > Carcharhiniformes > Scyliorhinidae > Scyliorhinus > Scyliorhinus canicula. Next base: position 20,950,861 of record NC_052151.1, on the reverse strand, counting down.
ACTCGGCGGGACCTTGGCCTTGATATTGCGAGGGCGGCCTGGTGGGGGCAATCCAACCCCGGGGGGGGTGCCTGGCCTGCCCACCGATCGGTGGGCGGGCTTATCCTGGTGGGGGCCTGTATTCCTCTGTGCCGGGCTCCTATTGCTCTCTGCCATGTTGCGTCGGTGCCGGAGCGGAGAAGGCAAACTCTTGCTGGCCGTAACATGTATGTGCAAACTCGTGCCAGCCGTAGAGCGCATGCGCGGACCCACGGCGCCCGTTCTGATGGCCGTATCGGCAGCTTGAGCGTCATGAGGCTCCCTAGTGCCGTTCTGGCCCCCTGTGAGGCACAGGATCAATGTTCCCAGGGCCTGTTGATGGGCCGTAAAACGCTGCAGCATTTACAACAGCATCAATGCTTAGCCCCAGGATGAGGGAATCCCACCCATCATTCCTGAATCTACCCTCTCTCGTCCTGTTAGAATGTTATACGTTTCTATGAGATTCCCCTTCATTTTTATGAACTTCAGTAAATACAATCACAACTGACTCAAACCCTCCTCAAACGTCCATCCTGGTTTCCCAGGAATCAGTCTGTGACTGGGGAGGTGGGAAATTATTCAGAGTCAGGAAGCACAGAGGCTCGATAGGCTGGGACTTTTCTCCTGGAGTGTAGGAGGCTGTTTTAACGCAGTTCCTGGTTAGGATCTGGAAGCACTGCCTGTGAGTGTGGTGAAGGCAGATTTAATTGAGGCATTTAAGAGGCAAGTCTAAAAGGAAGCTACGGGAAGAAGGCCACATGGAGGGCAGTGAAAACAGTGCACAAATCGGTAGAATGAGTTTGGAAAGAGTGTTTCTTTTTTTATTGATTGGGTGTGGACATTGTCGGCAAGAACAGCCTTTTTTGCCCATCCCCAAATTGCCCTTGAACTGAGTGGCTTGTTAGGCCATTTCAGAGGGAAGTTAAGACTATAAGACCATAAGACATAGATGCAGAATTAGGCCACTCAGCCCATCGAGTCTGTTACACATTCAATCATGGTTGATACTTTTCTGATCCCCATTCTCCTGCCTTCTCCCCATAACCCCTGATCCCTTATTAATCAAGAACCTATCTATCTCTGTTTTAAAGACACTCAGTGAATTGGCCACCACAGCCTTCTGCGGCAAAGAGTTCCACAGATTCACCACCACCTGGCTGATGAAAATCCTCCTCATCTCTGTTTTAAAGGATCGTCACTTCTGTCAGAGATGGTGTCCTCTGGTTCTAGTTTTTCCTTCAAGTGGCAACATCCTCTCCACATCCACTCTATCCAGGCCTCGCAGTATCCTGTAAGATTCAATAAGATCCCCCCTTATCCTGCAAAACTCCGAGTACAGACCCAGAGTCCTCAACCGTTCCTCATATGACAAGTTCTTCATTCCAGGGATCATTCTTGTGAACCTCCTCTGGACCCTTTCCAAGGCCAGCGCATCTTTCCTTAGATAAGAGGCGCAAAACCGCTCACAATACTCCAAATAGAGATTCAGAAGTACATCCCTGGTCTTGTATTCTAGCCCTCTTGACATGAATGCTAACATTGCATTTGCCTTCCTAACTGCCAACTGAACATGCACATTAACCTTAAGAGAATCGTGAGCAAGGACTCCCAAGTTCCTTTGTGCTTCTGATTTTCTCAGTATTTCCCCATTTGGAAAATAGTCTATGCCTAAATTCCTCCTTTCAAAATGCATTACCTTGCACTTTTCCACATTGTATTCCATCTGCCACTTCATTGACCACTCTCCTAGCCTGTCCAAGTCCTTCTGCAGCCCCCTTGCTTCCTCAATACTACCTGTCCCACTACAGGTCTTTGTACAATCTGCAAATTTAGCAACAGTGCCTTCAGTTCCTTCTTCCAGATCATTAATGTATATTGTAAAACGTTGTGGTCCCAGCACAGACCCCTGAGGCACACCACTAGTCACCGGCTGCCATCCTGAAAAAGACCTCTTTATCCCCACTCTCTGCCTTCTGCCAGTCAGCCAATCCTCTATCCATGCCAGGATCTTACCCTTTACACCATGGGCTCGTAACTTATTTAACAGTATCCTGTGCTGCACCTTGTCAAAGGCCTTCTGGAAATCAAATAAATCAAGTCCATTGGTTCTCCTTTGTCTAACTTCCTTGTTACCTCCTCAAAGAACAGATTTGTCAGACATGACCTTCCCTTGACGAAGCCGTGCTGACTCAGTCCTATTTTATCATGCACTTCCAAGTACTCCGCGATCTCATCTTTAATAATGGACTCTAAAATCTTACCAATGACCAAAGTCAGGCTAACCAGCCTATAATTTCCCATCTTCTGCCTCCCTCTCTTCTTAAATAGTGATGTTACATTAGCCACTTTCCAGTCCTCTGGGGCCCTTCCTGCCTCAAGTGATTCCTGAAAAATCACCACCAATGTCTCCATAATCTCCTCAGCTATCTCTTTTAGAACCCTGGGGGTAGTCCATCCGATCAGGTGACATATCCACCTTCAGATTTTCAGTTTCCCCAAAACCTTCTCCTTAGTAATGGTCACTGCACTCACCTCTGCCCCCTGGTTCTCCTGGAGCTCTGGCATCCCACTGGTGTCTTCCACTATGAATACTGATGCAAAGTAACTATTCAGTTTGTCTGCTATTTCTTTGTTTCCTATTATTACTTCTCCAGCCAAGTTTTCCAGTGGTCCAATGTCTATTTCTGCCTCTCTTTTACCTTTTATATATTGAAAAAACCTCTTCCCATCTTCCTTTATATTACTAACTAGCATGTGCTCACATTTCATCTTCTCTCCCCTTACTGCTTTTTAGTTGTCCTTTGCTCGCTTTTAAAGGCTTCCTAATCCTCTGTCTTCTCACTAATCCTCACCATTTTGTATGCTTTTTCTTTCATGCTGTCCTTGACTTCCCTCGTCAAGCATGGATGCCTTGTCCTCCCCTTAGCATGTTTCCTCCTCCTTGCGATGAATTTCTGTTGTGCCTCCCGAATAACCACCAAAAACACCGGCCATTGTTGTGCCACTGTCTTCCCTGCTGGGCTCCTTTTCCAATAATAATAATCGCTTATTGTCACAAGTTGGCTTCAATTAAGTTACAAAGTTACTGTGAAAAGCCCCTCGTCGCCACATTCCATCGCTTGTTCTGGGAGGCCGGTGCGGGAATTGAACCTACACTGCTGGCCTTGTTCTGCATTACAAGCCAGCTGTTGAGCCCACTGTGCTAAACCAGCCCCAATCAACTCTGGCCAGCTCCTCCCTCATGTCTTTGCAGTTACCCTTATTTAATTGTAATACCATTACATCTGATTCCGGGTTCACCCTCTCAAACTGCAGGGTAAATTCTATCATATTGTGGTCACTGCTCCCTAAGGGTTCCTTCACCTTAAGATCCCAAATCAGGTCTGCCTCATTACACATCACCAAATCCAGAATTGCCTGTTCCCTAGTAGCACCTGTTACAAGCTGCTCCAACAAACCATCTCTTAAACATTCCACAAATTCCTTTTCTTGGAATCCATTACCAATCTGATTTTCCCAGTTCACCTGCATATTGAAGTCCCCTATGATTATTGTAACATTGTCTATTTTACATGCTTTCACAACTCCCAATTTATTTCATACCCCACATCCTGACTACTGCTAGGGGGCCTGCTCATAACTCCCATCAGGATCTTTTTACCTTTGCTCAACTGTACCCACACAAATTCTATGCCTTCTGATCCTATATCGCTCCTTGCTATCGATTTAACTTCATTCCTTACTAACAATGCAACCCCGCCCTCTTTGCCCATTTACCTGTCCTTTCGATAGGACACATATCCTTGTATATTTAGATCCCAGCCCTGATTCCCTTGCAGCCACCTCTTGGTGATGCCCACAACATCGTACCGGCCAATTTCAACGTGAGCAACAAGCTCATTTACCTTGTTCTGTATACATGATAGTCAGGTAAGTTTGGTAGATTTCCTTCCGGAAAGGATATCAGTGAATCAGATGTTTTTGTTCCCCAACAATCAACAATGGTTTCATGGATCATCATTTGACTTTTTGGACAGGATTGTCTGCGAACCGGCGGCAACTCCGGCAGCAACTTGGGCGCCGAGGAGTGGCACCGGCACCGGAATCCTTCGCACCATCAGGGGTTAGGCTGATGCCGGAGTGGTTTGCGCCCTGCCTGCCGGCGCGGAAGGGGCTTGGCATCATACCAACCGGCGCCATAGCGCCTTTGCCAGCCGGCGTGAGTTGGCGCATGTGCGGGAGTGCCAGCGTGTGCTGGCATCAGCCGAGCACATGTACAGGGGGATCATCTCCACGTCGGATATTGTGGAGGAGCACAGCAGCCGACGTGGAGGAATAGAGTGCCCCCACGGCACAGGCCCGCCGGCGGATCGGTGGACCCCGATTGCGGGCCAGGCCACCGTGGGGGCACATCCCAGGGCCAGATCTCCACATGCACCCCGAGGACCTCAGAGACCACCGCGCAGCCAGGTCCCGCTGGTAAGTACCTACTCTAATTTACGCCGGCAGGTCCGGTCGAAAACGGGTGGCCACTTGGCCCATCATGGGCCGGATAATCGCTGGGGGGCTGCTGCCAGTGGCCGCCAACCAGCGCGGCACGATTCCCGCCTGTGCCAAATCCCCAGCGCCGGAGAATTCGGCAGCCGGCGGAGACGGGATTCACGTCGCCCCCAGACGATTCTTCGACCGGGCCCTTTATTTCCAGACATTGTTATTTCAAATTTCACCATCTGCCATGGCAGGATTCAAATCTGGGTGCCCAGAACATTGCTCTGGGTGTTTGATAACCCGCCCAGTGACAATACCACTTCGCCATCGCCTCAGGAAGGGACGAGGTCAAAGGGCAGGTATTTTATCTTCTCCGCTTCCACTGGAAGGTGGGTGAGAACAGGCGAGGTTTGGGGTGATTTGAGTAAATGTGAATTGAACATTGAATAATTCATTCACAGACACCGCAGTAAAATTGTTCGATTTAGTTCATTTCGGTTTTCCTGTTAGCATCCTCCTCCATTACCCAATTATTTTACCACCTGCAAAAGTTGAAATTATGCCTTGCACACCCAAATCCATATTATTAATATTTACCCAAAGTGTAATTATACTATTGCAGATGAAATGAAATGAAAACCGCTTATTGTCATGAGTAGGCTTCAATGAAGTTACTGTGAAAAGCCCCTAGTCACCACATTCCGGGGCCTGTCTGGGGAGGCTGATACGGGAATCGAACCGTGTTGCTGGCCTGCTTGGTCTGCTTTAAAAGCCAGCGATTTACTTCACCCAGTCTGAAAAACAACTGTTCACCGTGACTCTCTGGTTTCTGTCACTGAGATAATTCTGTATCAATGCTGCCAATCACTTTAAACCCATGCGTTTAAATGTTGCTATCATATTGTAATTTCACAAACACCTTTTGAAAGTGTATAAACACAACAACAGCTGTACAATCCCCATTATCCATTAAATATCGAAATGAAGTTTTTCAAACAGGATTCCCCTTGAACAATGATGTGGAGATGCCGGCGTTGGACTGGGGTGGGCAAAATAAAATGTCTTACAACACCAGGTTAAAGTCCAATAGGTTTATCTGGAATCACTAGCTTTCGGAGAGCCTGATGAAGGAGCTACGCTCCGAAAGCTAGTGATTCCAGACAAGCCTGTTGGACTTTAACCTCTTGAAAAAGGCAGAATTTCCACCGAGTCTCAATCAGGAGCCAGCATTCCCGCAGCATCCGGTAAACTAAGAGAGATGCAGTTTATCAGCTTCCACACGGGTTCATGTCGACTCAAATAGTGGGATTCATGCCTGACAAAGAACCTTTATTATACTCGGAAAATTCAACAGCCACAGCTGGAGTCAGAACATGAGTTTGGAATCTCACTCCCAGCACACGTGGGAAACCTACCCAGATTCTGGGAACATAAATCCTGCAGGTTTCAAAGAAGTAGCCCAAATGACCCTTCAACCCACTAGTCACATGTGAACGAGGAACACTCTGGGATTGACAATTGTGGAATTCTTTGGTCAGTGTGTCAGTCTGTACAGAAAGTTTCAAACGTGACAGGTTAAAGAGTGAATTGTTGTTTTATATTCTGTTGTTACTTTGAAGGAACATAGAACATAGAACATAGAACGATACAGCGCAGTACAGGCCCTTCGGCCCACGATGTTGCACCGACATGAGAAGTCAAAAACTAAAGGCTATCTAACCTACACTATGCCATTATCATCCATATGCTTATCCAATAAACTTTTAAATGCCCTCAATGTTGGCGAGTGCACTACTGTAGAACATCTGACATACCTGCAGAATTATTAAAATATAGATAATTGAAAAGTTTCTCCAGGCCAACCTCCAGTGCATGTTCCATATCCATTCCAGAAACCTCCGTTTCAACCAATTGGTGGCTTTTGAATTTCATTACATCATAACTCTAAGATTAGAAGAGAAAATCGATTACGATATGACAACTGAACTAACACCAAAATAGATCAGTGTTGAGAGGATTGTCCTCAGTTCCAAGGTGTGGTCACAGTATTCATGTCCTGGATGGACTGACCATGTAAAAGATTTCGGAGTTTTGATGGAATTGTTGGCATCAGCACTTCCAGATTAATTTTGATTCCTCTCTCACTTTGTCAACTTTAGTGTTCTGCACTCTGGGCCTTGTCCCTTCCCCATTTTTAAAAAACAATAAACATACATAGTGAAAAGTTTGTTGACGTTTTTCTACACTGAATCAATACAATGAACACATTCCCAGTTTTGTAACCCCCACAAGACCCATGGGGACAACCCGCCCAATCTACCTGTGGGGCACGTGGATTATGAGCTCGCCCAGCGAGGGGTGGAGGCCCATTAATTTAATCAGATAAAAGGCGGCCTAGGAAGAAACCGGCATCTTCAGATGGTCCTGGCTGGGATGAGCTGTGCACTTCACTTAGCTTAGCTGAAGGAGCTGAGTAAAATATACCCATGTTTACTGATGATACAAATCTAGCTGGGAATGTCAGCTGTAAGCAGAACACAAAGAAGCCCACAGGTACAGGCAGGATGGGTAAATGGACAATACCTTGCCGGACAGAGATGGCAATACTGCACAGCCCGCTCCACCAGCTGTTAAGAAGGGGTACCAGTGGGTATGCCCCCCCCACCGCACCAGAAGAGATTCATGGAGATGAAACAGAGATTTCCCTCTAAGAAATTGCTCACCCATTTCAAACCAGCCAAGTTGCTTCTACTCACGTGTGACACTTCCCCTTACGGAGTGGGGGCCGTGTTTGCGCATCGAATGTGCGACGGATTGGAACAGCCTATCACATTCGTGTCCTGCACACTGGCTGACGAGAGCACAATTATGCGCAAATTGAGAAGATACAATTTAGTGACATTAAGTCTGTTATAAGTTTCCTTTCAGAAAGTGGGTTTGATTCAGTGAATACAGAAGGAGCTGGAACAATCCCCAAGTGTACATTCCTTCACATTGTCTCACTAACTCATCCCAGTTCCCATACCGATCCCTCTCTTGATCCGGTGCTGGAGAAGTAATCCCTGATATTTTCCTTACTACTCTACCTGGTAGTGAAGACCAATCAGGCGATGGCAACTCCTGTATAAAATGTTAATAAGAGCCGAGGACCAATTCCAGTCCAGTCTCATGTCTCAGGGTTGGCGTGTGAGCTGTCGCAGCGCCGCACATGTACCCCAAAAAACAGGCATTAAATAATTTGTACTGGTCCAAACAATAGAGAATGCGGTAAACACTGAACTATACTTACCGCGCCCTGAATTACGAAAATGGGTTTAAAGCAGTCAACTTCTTCACAGAGGTCGAGCACCTTGTCTACCGCATTCTGTGCAGCGAGTTGGTTCCAGAAGAGGACAGACACGGTTAAGAAAATTCTCAGCATCTTGGTGTCGGCTCAGATCACTGGTGAAGCCACTGAATGACTCTCAGCACCTTCAGCTCGATCTGCAGTTTGAGCAGAGAGCTCAGAGATTTTTATCCTGTTTTAGGGAGATGATTTTGAATAAAGTTTAGCTACAGGCATGAACATCATGCATTGAAGAAATGCCCCAGATAATTAACTATGGAAATGTTTCTTCGTCCCAAATGTGATGAATTTAGAAATCATTAACCATGTGAGTGCTGGTTGCTGGGAAGTCTGCACTGTCCACGGCAGCTATTTCATTATTAGTTCCAATTCACATACTCAGGATTGACCTCCCTGTTGGAAAGGTGAGTGGAATGGAAGATTCTGGTGTTAGTGACCCAGCAGAAACCAATTTCACATTTGGGTTTCATATCCGCTCAATTTTATTTGCTGGGTTTCCTGCACCGGCAGCAACTGTGAACAAAGTGACCATGCTGCACTCCAACCACGGCACAGACCACTATTTCCTCAGTGCGTTGGTCAGGCTGCTGTGCCTCCCACATTTCACATTGTTTCTCTTTCATCTCCCCTTTTCCAAGACTGGCTGAGGTACATTGTCATTGTGTCATAATCATAACAGCACTTACGAGGTGGCAATGATTAAACTCCCCGTGACCCTCGCCGAGTATTCCCCCCCCCCCCCCCCCCCCCCCCCCCCATGAAAGGGGACAGGGAACCTGAAATAATGTATAGTTATGGTCTGTATCAGGTCGGCCAGTTCTGGTACCAATAGGAGAAACTCGGTGAGGGGGCTGGATTCTCCATTTCTGAGACTAAGTGTTGATTCGTGGAGTTTCCCGACAGCAAATCTGGTACAAATATGTAAACAGATTATGGAAAGATGTAGGTGGTGATAGGAGGAGATTTTAATTTTCCCAACATTGACTGGGATACACTTAGTGTCAGAGATCTAGATGGAGCAGAATTTGTAAGGAACATCCAGGAGGGTTTTCTAGAGCAGTATGTAAATAGTCCAACTCGGGAAGGGGGCATACTGGACCTGGTGTTGGGGAATGAGCCTGGCCAGGTGGTTGAAGTTTCAGTCGGGGATTATTTTGGGAATAGTGATCATAATGCCGTAAGTTTTAGAATACTCATGGACAAAGACGAGAGTGGTCCTAAAGGAAGAGTGCTAAATTGGGGGAAGGCCAACCACACCAAAATTTGGCAGGAGCTGGGGAATGTGGATTGGTAGCAGCTGTTTGAAGGTAAATCCACATTTGATATGTGGGAGGCTTTTAAAGAGAGGTTGATTAGAGTACAGGATAGACGTGTCTCTGTGAAAATGAAGGATAGAAATGGCAAGATTAGGGAACCACGGATGACAGGTGAAATTGTGAGACTAGCTAAGAGGAAAAAGGAAGCATACATAAGGTCTAGGCGACTGAAGACATACGAAGCTTTGGAAGAATATCGAGAATGTAGGATCAATCTGAAATGAGGAATCAAGAGGATTAAAAGGGGTCATGAAATATCTTTAGCGAACAGAGTAAAGGAAAATCCCAAAACCTTTTATTTATATATAAGGAGCAAGAGGGTAACTAGAGAAAGGGTTGACCCACTCAAGGACAAAGAAGGAAAGTTATGCGTGGAGTCAGGGAAGATGGGTGAGATTCTTAACGAGTACTTTGCATCGGTATTCATCGAGGAGAGGGACATGACGGATGTTGAGGTTAGGGATAGATGTTTGATTACTCTAGGTCAAGTCGGCATAAAGAGGGAGGATGTTTTGGGTATTCTAAAAGGCATTAAGGTGGATAAGTCCCCAGGTCCGGATGGGATCTATCCCAGGTTACTGAGGGAAGTGAGAGAGGAAATAGCTGGGGCCTCAACAGATATCTTTGCAGTATCCTTGAACACGGGTGAGGTACCGGAGGACTGGCGAATTGCTAATGTTGTCCCCTTGTTTAAGAAGGGTAGCAAGGATAATCTGGGTAATTATAGACCGGTGAGCCTGACGTCAGTGGTATGGAAGCTGCTGGAGAAGATACTGAGGGATAGGATCTATTCCCATTTGGAAGAAAATGGGCTTATCAGTGATAGGCGACAATGTTTTTTGCAGGGAAGGTCATGTCTTACCAACTTAATAGAATTCTTTGAGGAAGTGACAAAGTTGATTGATGAGGGAAGGGCTGTAGATGTCATATACATGGACTTCAGTCAGGCATTTGATAAGGTTCCCCATGGTAGGCTGATGGAGAAAGTGAAGTCTCATGGGGTCCAGGGTGTACTAGCTAGATGGATAAAGAACTGGCTGGGCAGCAAGAGACAGAGAGTAGTAGTGGAAGGGAGTTTCTCAAAATGAAGAACTGTGACCAGTGGTGTTCCACAGGGATCCGTGCTGGGACCACTGTTGTTTGTGATATACATAAATGATCTGGAGGAAGGTATAGGTAGTCTGATTAGCAAGTTTTCAGATGACATTAAGATTGGTGGAGTAGCAGATAGTGAAGGGGACTATCAGAGAATACAGCAGAATATAGATACATTGGAGAGTTGGGCGGAGAAATGGCAGTTGGAGTTCAATCCGGGCAAATGCGAGGTGATGCATTTTGGAAGAAATGAGATGAAAATAGCTTATTGCCACAAGTAGGCTTCAAATGAAGTTACTGTGAAAAGCCCCTAGTCGCCACATTCCGGCGCCTGTTCAGGGAGGCTGGTATGGGAATTCAAGAGCCAATTCAAGAGTGAACTATACAGTAAATGTAAAAGCCCTGTGGAAAATTGATGTACAGAGAGATCTGGGTGTTCAGGTCCATTGTACCCTGAAGGTGTCGATTCCTGGTTAATTTGCTGTCAGTCTAGATTCAATAAAATCTGAGATGGATTTGCAGGTATCATATCATTTAATAATAACTAACTTGCAAGGCTGACTCAATCCATAGGACCTCAGGACACACACACTGTCTTCTGAGAGCCCAGAATAAAGAGAGACAGAATACAAAGAAGCTTCTGCTGATATATTCAAAATCACAGTGAGATTCACATATAAGCTTCCCATTGGTCATTCTATACACCTCCTGACCTGGCCCTATATCCTAATTGGTCACTTTGCATTGTAACCCCAGCATCTTTTTCAAACTTCTGACCACGAGGTTACCATCCCCCGCGAGCCATGAAACTTCTGCTTTCCTTTGTTCTGTCTGTGACCACAGTGCCCTCAGGGTCCTAGTGCCTAATTTTATCACATTCATTTATTCATTTCCTCATTCCCTCCTTTTATCATTTCATGATAAACTATCGGTCCAAGCCGCAGTCACGGCCCCTCATCTAGGAAAACTTGTTGCAGCATTTCTAAATCCTACTGCAGCACCTCATCGGCCGCTGCATGCTCGTGGATCCTAACAGTCAAGACTCTGGCGGCGGCTATCTGTTCCACGGCACCCTGCATTTTACCCATCACGCATTTAAGGATGATCGTGCCCACAAAGATGCAGGCGAGATAGTCAAGAGCATACCGGTTCTGCATGGCAAACAACCGCAGTTGAGATAATTCCCTGGTTATTGCCCCGAGGGCCCCTAAGGTCTCGTTTCCCAGGATGGTAAGGCCGCAAATAAAATACTTCCTATCGTTGACCGCCAAGGAACCCCCCATACCCCCCAGTGTCAAGGCGTTCAGAATTCCCCATCCGGCTGAGTGGCCCCGGTTGGGGGCTGGAACCTGAGGTTTCTTCCAACCTTCGCAGAATTCGGCTGAGACTGACCGACGCGCCAATTTATGGTGCAGTATCCACTCAGTGGGGCAGGGGACTGTGGTGGGGACTAGAGTCCCGATAGCAATTTAGCGGGGAAATGGGAGTGACTAAACATTGGCCACTGTACCATTAAAGAAAAAGTAGTATCCTTGCTCCGTGTACCGGCTAGCATCACAATCAGTGTATTGGTTGAGCAGGGAACCCCCAGTAGCCCATTTCATCCAGCTTTGGAACGCCCATTCGGGCCTCATAGCAATGCAGAACGCCCTAGACTCAACAGTGATATGAGAGACATTCGCCCAGCTTCAAAGGAGCTGGATGCCTAGCGTCAACGGGACACAAGTGGCATTGTAACAGGCACATTGACCTGATGTCAGGGTTATGCAACACTTTGGATCAGTACAAGTGGAGGACAGACATGTTATATTCATTTTCATCTCTACCAGCAAACAGCCGTACCTCTCACTGCTGAAACAATTCTCATATGACCGGGAATCTCTATTGGGAGTGAAGGGGCTAGATATATATGCCCTCCACCGTTGAAGCTTATCCTAGTGAGAGTGGGAATTATCCCCAGGAAGGGGAAGGCGAATAGCCGGTGGGCCGAACCTGGATCGGAAGGAAGAGTAACTTGCGCGGGCGGTGGCTCGGAACTCTGACAATGAACCACAGTTTGGGGAGTGCCCCAAAGCGGTGAAACAGAAAATAACCTAGACACCGATGTGGGGTTTGGGTAGCAGACAACCCTCCCCTGGCCATACAAGCGGTGGTAAATCTAGAAGAGATTCATGCCGTCCAGGTTTCCCTCATTCCGGATCCTAAATAAATTAAGTACATCTCCTGATAATCTACATCTGGTTGTACCTCCCCTCTTACACAGCCCTTCCTCTGTCTAGTCCCTCTTTCTCTCTCACAACCTCTTCCTACCCCCTCCTCATTGTCTGATTTTACCTGTAAGGCATCAAGGTTAACACATCCAAAATCAAATTTACATATGCTCCAAAAACAAGGCAATGTCCATGCAGTCTTCCCTTCCCATCGTTGGGACCGGTGCAATTGAGTCATAAGTCCTGAATGGTCCGTTAACCGGATGACCTTCCATGAGTCGATACCACGTCCTCGTATATGGGGGCAGCGAAGAATGTCATCTTTGCAGAGGTGGAATGTCCGGGTACTTCGGTTGGGGTTACAGATGTAGATGATATTCCCCTGTTCCATTACCGCCGCCGATGTCACTCTAAGCGAGGCGTTGCCGAAGATCACACAGGCGGCGTGTAGCCACCCCATCATGCTTCACACCTGTAAAATAGCGCTGGGGAAGGGAGGCAGGTTAGTGACCGACCTTTTACAGTGGTGGAGGTGGACCCAAACACTCCACCCCTCCACTTTAACTGCAGTGGGGGTGGTAAGGAGAACTTGGAAAGGCCCCTCCCATCGTGGCTCTAACCCTTTCCGAGTCCAATTTTTGACCATGACATAACGACCAGGCTGCACTGAGAGCGAGCTATGTGATAGGGACGGTGACGAGTGAGCTGCACGGTACTGGCCATGGAGCTCCTTGAGGGCGTTAGTGAGGGCTAGAACATAGTTAGTCCTTTCTTTAGTCAGATGGTGAAACTGGACCAATCTGGGAACAGGCAGGTTCCCGGGAGTTCTAATGGGCCTGCCGGAAAAGACTCGGCAGGAGAGAGCCAGGCCGATCCTGCAGGTGTGACCTACAGCTGAATGAGGACACCGGAGAGCAACTTAAGCCATGTCGGCCCCGTGTCCGCTCTTAATTTAGCCAATCTAGTTTTGAGGGTCTGATTATGTCTCTCAACCAACCCGGCTGACTGCGGTCTGTCCACACAGTCAAACTGCTAACATATCCCCAACTGGGAGCAGAACTCCTTGTTAATCTGTCCAATCAAATGAGGCCCGTTAACAGAACTTAACTGAGCCGGTATTCCGTACATAAACACCTCATCACATTTTTACAGCCTTTGGCTCTCCGTCCTCTTCCGTCTGGTGTCATGGTCACCAGTGACGAGATGTCATCTTTGGTGAATAATGATGGGCCAAGCCTATCGGCAGCATCCGAGCCCTAGCCAGCGTACAACACATATTAAAGCATCCACTGATTGTGCAGTCTACAATTATAATAACAAGTATTATCAATCCATGCAGCAGGTAAATCCCCATGACCAAGCTATGAGAGATAACCCCGAACTGAATCTGACTAGATAGATAGCCATCCTCAATACTACTGTGTTTCCCTTAGGATTTATATCCTTCTTATAGTTATACTGACTAGCAACTATCCCTCAGCCTTGTCATTCGTGTTTACATGTCAGGATTTGTAAACTGTGCAGGAAAATCAATGGTAAATGCATCCATCTCGCAGACCAGTGTCAATAGACCCTTTGTGAGGTGCTTTCCTCAAGTCCAATCACCGTGAACCATAGCTGGCGCCACTCAGGAAGGTAACACAATAGCCATTCCGGTTGTTCCACTACCTCCAAGGCATCTGACTACCTCGGGGCAGTAGCACCATAAAAGCGTCCTCATGTCCCTTAGAAGCAGCCCACAACTCAGTCCATCAGCGACCAAAAGGTCCTTATCCCTCACTGGGATTTTTTTGTAGGAAGTGCTTTCCGTTTCCCATAGGAATGGTAATTGCTGATATTTTGTATCATGCACTGATTATCTTGCTTTATTAATTGCAGGAGCGTCAACCAATCCTGTTTCTCTCCTTCTGACTTCCTGACTCTGACGTCAAACATTGTACTGAATCATGTAGCCCGCCAGCCCTGGCTTACTTGAGACAATAGCTCCGTTTTCTTCAACCCCCTGTTGTCTGTTATCATTTTCCTTACCGCATGGAGTGTATACTTGCCATTATTTGTTTCTTCTTAAACACCACTCACGCACTTAGTACAGGTAACTTCTTGTGGTTACAACCCAATTGAATTTATACATAACATTCCCAAACAACTTACAGGACATTTAGTCTGTAACAACTGTTATACTCTCCAATGCTATTTTGGTTACAAATTTCCCCTCACGGCAGCAAGCTGCTAATATTCTAGACCAGTGCCTCTCAAAGTGTGGTACGTGTACGCACCGGTACGTGGAGTGTTTCCAGAAAAGAAAGAGACAGTAATCCTGGATTGGCTTGTTTCGCTCACCGGTCCCTGGCACATTGGGAAAAAACTGCCGGTACGCCACATCAGATAGTTTGAGATGCACTGTTCCAGACTACTGTCATTTAAAATATGGGGGTTCCTCGTCAGTCACTGCTGTCTGCCGAGACCCTTAATAACTCCTCCACGTAATACGTCCCTCCTGGAGACCACAGATCACCCATCAGCTAACGTCCCGTTAGAGATGTCTGACCGGAGGTTTCAGTATTCAGTAATAATTTGATATTTTGATTTGTTGCTAACCCGTAAGGTTTTTCTTCCGGGCTCTATCATTCAATTCCCTCAAACATGTAGCCAATTGTATCATTAGTTTTTTCCCATACTGTCTGAAACATTCTTCTGCAGAGTGTTGTTCAGGTTCTTCATCGGTATGATCGTTGCTTGATCTGAAACTAAAACGAACAGGTCAAAGGCGGAGAGGGCCCTATTTCTTAATTTGTATCTTCCTATCCGTGCTTGGATATTCCAGAAGTACCATCTAGCATAGCCCACGTACTGCCTCACAAATCGATACCATAAGTCTGTCACTTGTCTACAAGATTGCACAGCCTTTTAAAGTCACATTGTTGTCGGCCAAATTATCCTTGCAGTAATTGCACGTTGTCATTAATCTATCCCACTTACCCTGACACTTATGTAGCATGGTGGTTAGCACAAATGCTTCACAGCTCCAGGATCCCAGGCTCGACTCCCGGCTGGGTCACTGTCTGTGCGGAGTCCGTACGTCCCCCCCCCCCGGTGTGCGTGGGTTTCCTCCCACAGTCCAAAGATGTGCGGGGTTACGTGGATTGGCCATGCTAAATTGCCCGTAGTGTCCCAACAGCAAGGCCAAGGGGGAGGGGAAGCCGTTGGGCCACGGGTATAGGGTGGATACGTGGGTCCGAGCGGGGCGATCATTGCTCGGCACAACATCGAGGGCCGAAGGGCCTGCCCTGTGCTGCACTGCTCCATGCTCTTGGATTCAAAATCCCCTCTGTGGTCACAAACCTCAATCATTAAAGTTGCCTGATATTCCACAAAACAATCAGGACAAACCTGAATGCCCCAAATCTCCCTGGGGGCTGCAGCATCCCATCGCTGTCTTTGCAAATGCATTATCCATTCTCCTGAATACTCAGTATCTGACCGTCTCCTGGGTTTCATATGACTACTACCAGTCCAAACAATCGGGCTACAGAATGCCCCACAATCCTGACTTGTGGTTTCCTGATACTCACTGTGAACCATTTTAAACTGAGGGCCATTAATCACCGCCCTTGTGGCCTGTTAAGCCTCCTTCTGTTATTGCACCCCTGAGTGAGATGCGAAGAATCTCAAACTCCTCCCCTTTTGCTCACCCAGTGATCCAATCTGGTAAAAACCTTCCCTTGATACATTCCTGATAGTGCTACTGCATTTACTTTAATTACTTTATGTTGATGACGACCGGATTTGTATGAAAGTAAGATCGGATTTGTATGAAAGTAAGAGCCAAACATGACATTTGAACTTTATCAGCTGTCCAATCAATGCTGCTAACAGGTTTTAATTCACTGTCTTCTCCCCCATCGGATCATTTGTTTTAAATGTGATACAATTTCATTTGCTCCAGACACCATGCTGCCCTAATTCAACTGTATGTGTACTCAGAATCTGAACTAATCTTGTCTTCACATCTTACAGCTTCACGGATGATGTTCCCTGAAGTCTTAGTTGGTAGCTTCACCCAAACTTCCTCTAAATTAGCAATTGGTTTTAATATCTTAATTTTTCTGCATCAATTTTTTCATTAAATATTTCCCTGCAATCAGATTCTCATTTCCTGATACTGCAATTAATTCTCTTAATCTAACTTCTGGTCCAATATCTTTATTCTCCAAATCTCCTTCTTCAATGTCTATAACATGCTAAACATCATTATTTCTGCAAGTGACTTTTCGTGCTCGTCGGGCACTAGGACCCTGCGGAGCCATGCAGTACAGCTTACACAAAGCTGTCTGCTTGAAATCTCTTTGTCCCGAGCACATTGCTGTGCCGGCCATTTATAACTTCTAATTGATGTGAAACTATTGTATTTATTTCCCTCATTTTATTTATTATTTTTTTTCAGCCAAGACTATGCCGAGTTGCAACTAATCATTTACAAATCCCAATTTATACAGTTTGATTTCACTTTTTGTTTTCTTCTTGAGAATTATGTTTAATTAACATCATTATTGCTAAGGTTCTGAAGAACTTTCAAATACTTACTCCGTTTTAACTCTCACTTTAATACCTCCTAAAACACAACATTTCACAAAACTAGGAACAGAGGTTATCACATTCTTATCAAACAGACTCATTCATTCATTGGAGATCTCCATTCAGACAAAGGAATTCAAATCCTTATACGGTCATTCATCAACACACAAGTCATTTATAACCCAATTCTGTTTCATTCAAACAACCCATATCTTCGCGAAGCTATAGTTGAATGGCATTGAACTGTCCGCAAACATTCCATCAGCGATCCTTCCTTCACTGAACTGTTTCGCGACATCACATCAACCCGGTACGGACCTTAACCAATTTTTTCATCAAATTTAAAATTGAACGGAATTGAAGTGTGCGCCAACATTCCATCAGCGGTCTTTTACTGAACTGTTGCGCGATATCACATCAATCCGTTAAAGACCTTAACCGAATTAAAGTATAATTTAATAGAGCCAATTTTTAATTTGCTACTCACATGCAACCGAGTAACCAGGCAACATCTCATCAGACACCAACTGAACTGTTCGCCTCATGCAACTGAGTAACCAGGCAACATCCCATCAGACACCAACTGAACTGTTCGCCTCATGCAACTGAGGAACCAGGCAACATCTCATCAGACACCAACTGAACTGTTCGCCTCATGCAACTGAGGAACCAGGCAACATCCCATCAGACACCAACTGAACTGTTCGCCTCATGCAACTGAGGAACCAGGCAACATCCCATCAGACACCAACTGAACTGTTCGCCTCATTCCAAAACTTAACCATACCTGCAGTGACTGAAATAAAATCTTTGAATCCATCAGACTGACCTTTGATTTCGTCGAGGCAATCGAACCTAATCAAATGCGAGTGATTAGACTGTTAGCAGAATACGAGACAGAGGAAAATCGATATAAAAACATCGTAGGGCCCATTGTTCCTCTCTCCCCGTCTGCAAGCATTCCAATTCTGATTTCGCAGATGAAAGGCAAAATTGTCGAGAAATCCGGATTTCGGCACCAAATGTCGATTCCTGGTTAATGTGCTGTCAGTCTAGATTCAATAAAATCTGAGATGGATTTGCAGGTATCATATCATTTAATAATAACTAACTTGCAAGGCTGACTCAATCCATAGGACCTCAGGACACACACACTGTCTTCTGAGAGCCCAGAATAAAGAGAGACAGAATACAAAGAAGCTTCTGCTGATATATTCAAAATCACAGTAAGATTCACATATAAGCTTCCCATTGGTCATTCTATACACCTCCTCACCTGGCCCTATATCCTAATTGGTCACTTTGCATTGTAACCCCAGCATCTTTTTCAAACTTCTGACCACGAGGTTACCATCCCCCGCGAGCCATGAAACTTCTGCTTTCCTTTGTTCTGTCTGTGACCACAGTGCCCTCAGGGTCCTAGTGCCTAATTTTATCACATTCATTTATTCATTTCCTCAAAGGTGGCTGCGCAGGTCGATGGAGTGGTCAAGAAGGCATACGGCATGCTTTCCTTCATCGGGTGGGGTATTGAGTACAAGAGTTGGCACGTCATGTTACAGTTGTATAATTATGTGGAGATGCTGGCGTTGGACTGGGGTGAGCACAGTAAGAAGTCTTACAACACCAGGTTAAAGTCCACCAGGTTTGTTTCAAACACGAGCTTTTGGAGCACTGCTCCTTCAACACTTGGAACACTTCAGCAGTCAAGGGCATTCAGCCTCTGATCTCCGGGTAAGCGTTCTCCAAGGCGGCCTTCAGGACATATGACAACGCAGAATTGCCGAGCAGAAACTTATAGCTAAGTTCCGCACGCATGAGTGCGGCCTCAACCGGGATCTTGGATTCATGTCGCATTACATTCACCCTCCCACCATCTGGCCTGGGCTTGCGAAATCCTACCAACTGTCCTGGCTTGAGACAATTCACACCTCTTTAACCTGGGATCATCCCCATCTCTGGATCTGTAATGATTTGATTACCCGCAAATGCTCGCATTCCAAGCATTGTCTGGCATCTCTGACATTGTCTATATAAATATTTCTGGAACATACCTCTCCATTCACCTGAAGAAGGAGCAGTGCTCCGAAAGCTCGTGTTTGAAACAAGCCTGTTGGACTTTAACCTGGTGTTGTAAGACTTCTTACAGTTGTATAAGACTTTGGTTCGGCCACATTTGGAATACTGCGTACAGTTCTGTTCGCCACATTACCAAAAGGATGTGGATGCTTTGGAGAAGGTGCAGAGGAGGTTCACCAGGATGTTGCCTGGTATGGAGGGCGCTAGCTATGAAGAAAGGTTGAGTAGATCTGGATTATTTTCATTAGAAAGATGGAGGTTGAGGGGGGACCTCATTGAGGTCGACAAAATCATGAGAGGTATGGACAGGGTGGATAGCAAGAAGCTTTTTCCCTGAGTGGGGGACTCAATCACTTGGGGTCACAAATTCAACGTAAGAGGGGAAAAGTTTAAGGGAGATATGCATGGAAAGTTCTTTACGCAGAGGGTGGTGGGAGCCTGGCACGCATTGCCGGCGGAGGTGGTAGAGGTGGGCACGATAGCATCATTTGAAAATGAAATGAAAATTGCTTATTGTCGCGAGTAGGCTTCAATTAAGTTACTGTGAAAAGCCCCTAGTCACAACATTCCGCCGCCTGTTCGGGGAGGCTGGTACAGGAATTGAACCGTGCTGCTGGCCTGCCTTGGTCTGCTTTAAAAGCCAGTGATTTAGCTCAGTGTGTTAACCAGCCCCTATCATTATTTAAGATGTATCTAGACAGATACATAAATGGGCAGGGAGCAGAGGGATACAGATCCTTAGAAAATAGGCGACAGTTTTAGATAGAGGATCTGGATCGCCGCAGGCTTGGAGGGCCGAAGGCCCTGTTCCTGTGCTGTAATTTTTCTTTGTTCTTTGTTCTTTGGCACCGCACCTGGACCGATTCTGCTGCTGTTGAGGGACCTGCACCGGCACCACGTGGAACACAATCGATCCCAATGGGAAACGGTGCCGGATTCACTGGTTTCGTGATTGACACTCAGGAAGCTGACAAGTTGCAGCCGCAGATGCACACTGCACTCCCCACACACACCATCCCAGCCAACAAAGTGGCAGTAAGACGCACGGCCCAATGATTTATGCACACCAAGCTGGAAACCCTCCCGGGCGTCATGGAGGAGACACGGATCACCCTGTATCCCAGCCCTGGAAGGAGGTGCCAACTGCTGCCATTCACTGTGCCTGGGCACAAGGGCAGAGGTGGTCAGCGCCGTAGGCAACTCTGTCCGGACCGGCCAGCAGTGTCGGAAAAACCACATAACCTCCTCAGGGTCTCCAGGGTGAGTAGGTAGAACTGTTACCCTGGCACTGACCCGTGTTCCACACACCCGTAACCCCACTACCCCCAACCCAGAGTGCCGCAGAATCACCATCCTGCACCAGATCCTGGAACCCACGCCGGGCTCCAGAGCCCATGGCCGGGTGCCCTGGCCACTGAGGCCACCAGCTACCCACTCCCTGGGCTTCATGTGTCTGTCTGTCTAACACCGTCATTTTCTGTTTGCCCCCCCCCCAGCCCCAAGGAGAAGGCCGCCCATAGTTGTCAGGAGCGGAGACAACTGGAAGGGGACAGCCAGACCTGCAGCCCCTGCCCCTGGCGGATCTTGTGGGCTGAACAAGGCCAACGCCATGCCACCGGGACACCTGAGCATCAGACCCATCCAGGCCAGGTCGCCCCATAAGATGGCCGCTAACAGGGACCCAGGTCGCAGGGCGGGAATTGCTCCAGCACATCGTCCCTCTGCTGCGCGATGTTGTGGAGGACGCAGCAGGCCACCACAATACGGGTGACCCTCTGAGCGTCATACTGGAGGACTCTGCAGAGCGGTCCAGGCACCTGAAGCATACCTTCAGGAGGCTGAACACCATTCGATCACGCACGAGGCCGCTGTATGGGTGTCCTTGTATCGGGTCTCCGCATCAGTCTGTGGCCACTGGATAGGTGTCATCAGCTACGGCCGCAGTGGATAACCCTTGTCTCCCAGGAGCCAAGCTCCCAGCAAAGGAGGCCGGTCCATTTCAGTTTGTGTAGAGCAGCCTGTCATCAGCAGGAAGGCCACCGTGCAGCGACCAGCAGGAAGGCCACCATGCAGCGACCAGCAGGAATGCCACCATGCAGCGACCAGCAGGAAGGTCACCTTGCAGCGACCAGCAGGAATGCCACCATGCAGCGACAGCAGGAAGGCCACCATGCAGCGACAGCAGGAAGGCCACCATGTAGCGACCAGCAGGAAGGCCACCATGCAGCGTCCAGCGGGAAGGTCACCTTGCAGCAACCAGCAGGAAGGCCACCATGCAGCGACCAGCAGGAAGGCCACCATGCAGAAACCAGCAGGAAGGCCACCATGCAGCGACCAGCAGGAAGGCCACCATGAAGCGACCAGCAGGAAGGCCACCTTCTGCCGACCAGCAGGAAGGCCACCATGCAGCGACAGCAGGTAGGCCACCATGCAGCGACCAGCAGGAAGGCCACCATGCAGCGACCAGCAGGAAGGCCACCATGCAGCGACCAGCAGGAAGGCCACCATGCAGCGACCAGCAGGTAGGCCACCATGCAGCGACCAGCAGGAAGGCCACCTTGTGCCGACCAGCAGGAAGGCCACCATGCAGTGACCAGCAGGAAGGCCACCATGCAGCGACCAGCAGGAAGGTCACCATGCAGCGAATATCAGGAAGGCCACCATGCAGCGATCAGCAGGTAGGCCACTGTGCAGCGACCAGCAGGTAGGCCACCATGCAGCGACCAGCAGGAAGGCCACCATGCAGCGACCAGCAGGAAGGCCACCATACAGCGACCAGCAGGAAGGCCACCATGCAGCGACTATCAGGAAGGCCACCATGCAGCGACCAGCAGGAAGGCCACCATACAGCGACCAGCAGGAAGGCCACCATGCAGCGACCAGCAGGAAGGCCACCTTGCAGCGACCAGCAGAAAGGTCACCATGCAGCGACCAGCAGGAAGGGTACCATGCAGCGACCAGCAGGAAGGGCCACCATGCAGCGACCAGCGGGAAGGTCATCTTGCAGCGACCAGCAGGAAGGTCACCATGCAGCGACCAGCGTGAAGGTCATCTTGCAGCGACCAGCAGGAAGGTCACCATGCAGCGACCAGCAGGAAGGCCACCATGCAGCGACCAGCAGGAAGGCCACCATGCAGCGACCAGCAGGAAGGCCACCTTGTGCTGACCAGCAGGAAGGCCACCATGCAGCGACCAGCAGGAAGGTCACCATGCAGCGACCAGCAGGAAGGTCACCATGCAGCGACCAGCAGGAAGGTCACCATGCAGCGGCCAGCAGGTAGGCCACCATGCAGCGACCAGCAGGAAGGTCACCATGCAGCGACCAGCAGGAAGGCCACTTAGCAGCGACCAGCAACCTTGGCCATCCAGTCACACCTTTCCACTCCACACCCAGGTCCCTCCTGTCACACTGCCCCACCCACACCCAGGCCCCTCCGGTCACACCTTCCCACTCCGCACCCAGGGCACTCCTGTCACACTGCCCCACCCACACCCAAGCCCCTCCTGTCACACCTTCCCACTCCGCACCCAGGGCACTCCTGTCACACTGCCCCACCCACACCCAGGGCCCTCCTGTCACACCTTCCTCCCCCACACCCAGGGCACTCCTGTCACACATTCCCACCCCACACCCGGGCCTCTCCTGTCACACCTTCCCACTCCGCACCCAAGGCCCTCCTGTCACACTGCCCCACCCCTCACCCAGGCCACTCCTGTCACACCTTCCCACCCCACACCCAGGGCCCTCCTGTCCCGCCTTCCCACCCACACACAGGGCCCTCCTGTCACACCTTCCCACCCACACACAGGGCCCTCCTGTCACACCTTCCCACCCACACACAGGGCCCTCCTGTTACAACTTTCCACCCCACACCCAGGGCCCCTTCTGTCACACCATCCCACCCCACACCCAGGGCCCTCCTGTCACACCTTCCCACCCCACACCCAGGCCCCTCCTGTTACACCTTCCCACCCACACCCAGGCCCCTCCTGTCACACCTTCCCACCCCACACCCCGGCCCCTCCTGTTACACCTTACCATCCCACACACAGGGCCCTCCTGTCACAGCTTCCCATCCCACACCCAGGGCCCCTCCTGTTACACCTTTCCACCCCACACCCAGGGCCCCTCCTGTCACTCCATCCCACCCCACACCAAGGGCCCCCCTGTCACACCTTCCCACCCCACACCCAGGGCCCCTCCTGTCACACAGCCCCACTCACACCCAGGGCCCTCCTGTCCCAATTTCCCACTCCACAGCCAGGGCCCTCCTGTAACACTGCCCCACCCACACCCAGGGCCGTCCTGTCACACCTTCCCACCCCACACCCAGGGCCCTCCTGTCACACATTCCTACCCCACACCCAGGGACCTCCTGTCACACCTTCCCACCCCACACCCAGTGCCGTCCTGTCACACTGCCCCACCCCACACCCAGGGCCCTCCCGTCACACCTTCCCACCCCACACCCAGGCCCCTCCTGTAACACTTCCCCACCCCACACCCAGGCCCCTCCTGTCACACTGCCCCACCCCACACCCAGGACCCTCCTGTCACACTGCTCCATACCAAACCCAGGGCCCTCCTGTCACACTGCTCCACACCAAACCCAGGGCCCTCCTGTCACACTGCTCCACACCAAACCCAGGGCCCTCCTGTCACACTGCTCCACACCAAACCCAGGGCCCTCCTGTCACACTTCCCCACTGCACACCCACTCCCCTCCTGTCCCACCTTCAAACCACTCACCCAGGGCCCTCCTGTCACACCTTCCCACCCCACACCCAGGGACCTCCTGTCACACCTTCCTACCCCACACCCAGGGCCCTCCTGTCCCACCGTCCCGCCCCACACCCAGGCCCCTCCTGTCACACTGCCCCACCCCACACCCAGGGACCTCCTGTCACACCTTCCTACCCCACACCCAGGGCCCTCCTGTCCCACCGTCCCGCCCCACACCCAGGCCCCTCCTGTCACACTGCCCCACCCCACACCCAGGGACCTCCTGTCACACTGCCCCACCCCAAACCCAGGGCCCTCCTGTCACACTGCCCCACCCCACACCAAGGGCCCTCCTGTCACACCTTCTCACCCCACACCCAGGCCTATCCTTTATCACCGCTCCACTCCCACGCCTCTCCTTTATCACCGCTCCACTCCCAGGCCTCTCCTTTATCACCGCTCCAAGCCCAGGCCTCTCCTTTCACACTGCTCAACTCCCTGGATTCATATTTCATCTGGCTCCACTCCACTAGAATTCAAGACCGGCAAATACCTGTGAGGACAAAAGACAAGGGTGCCAAGTGTAGGGAACGCTCAATAACGAGGGACATTATGAATCTTATCAGAAATAAAAAAGAAGCATTCGTAAATGTCTAAAAGGCTCAGGACAGATGATGTGCTTGAAGAATATAAAGCAAGTAAAAAGGAACTTAAGGTAGGAGTTAGGAAGGCTAAAAGGGGTCATGAAATGTTGTTGGCAAACAGGATTAAGGAAAATCCTCAGGCATTTTTTACATATGTAAAGAACAAGAGGGTAGCCAGAGAAAGGATTGGTTCATTGAAGGATATTGGAGATAATGTCTGTCTGGAACCAGAGGAAGTGGGCAAGATACCAAATGAATACTTTGCCTCAGTATTCACCAAAGAGTAGGACTTGGTGGATAAGGAGTACAGGGTAGAGTGTGTGGATATTCTGAGTCATGTTGATGTTAATAAAGAGGAGGTATTGGGTATCTTAAAAAGCATTAAAGTAGATAGGTCCCCAGGGCCTTATGGGATCTACCCCAGAATACTGAGGGAAGCAAGGGAGGAAATTGTTGGGGCCTTGACAGCAATCTTTGTAATTCTCATTGGCTACAGGTGAAGTTCCAGAGAAGTGGAGAGTAGCCAATGTTGTTCCATTGTTTAAGAAGGGCAGAAGTGATAATGCAGATGCCGGAATGTGGTCACGAGGGACTTTTCACAGTAACTTCATTGAAGCCTACTTGTATCTATCAGCGATTATTATTATAACCCAGGAAATGATAGGCCAGTGAGCCTGATGTCAGTCGGAGGGAAATTACTGTGAAAGGTTCTGAGAGATCGGATTTACTCATATTTGGAAACAAATGGACTTATTAGTGATAGACAGCATGGTTTTGTGAAGTGGAGGGCATGCCTCACTAATTTGATTGAGTTTTTTGAGGAATTGGCAAAGATGATAGATGAGGGAAAGGCAGTAGATGTTGTATACATGGACTTCAATAAGGCCTTTGACAAAGTACCTCATGGTAGACTGGCACAAAAGGTGAAGTCACATGGGATCAGAGGAGAGCTGGCAAGTTGGGTAAAGAACTGGCTTGGGCACAGAAGACAGAGGGTAGCAGTAGAAGGCTGCATTTCCGAATGGAAGGATGTGACTAACGGTGTTCCAAGTGGGATCAGTTCTGGGGCATTTGTTGTTCGTGGTGTATATAAATGATTTGGAAGAAAATGCAGCTGGTCTGATTAGTAAGTTCACAGATAGAACATAGAACGATACAGCGCAGTACAGGCCCTTCGGCCCTCGATGTTGCACCGACATGGAAAAAACTAAAGGCCATCTAACCTACACTATGCCCTTATCATCCATATGCTTATCCAATAAACTTTTAAATGCCCTCAATGTTGGCGAGTTCACTACTATTGCAGGTAGGGCATTCCATAGCCTCAACACTCTGCGTAAAAAACCCACCTCTGACCTCTGTCCTATATCTATTACCCCTCAATTTAAGGCTATGTCCCCTTGTGCTTGCCACCTCCATCCGCGGGAGAAGGCTCTCGCTGTCCACCCTATCTAACCCTCTGATCATTTTGTATGCCTCTATTAGGTCACCTCTTAACCTACTTCTCTCTAACGAAAACAGCCTCAAGTCCATCAGCCTTTCCTCATAAGATTTTCCCTCCATACCAGGCAACATCCTGGTAAATCTCTTCTTCACCCGTTCCAAAGCTTCCCCATCCTTCCTATAATGAGGCGACCAGAACTGTACGCGATACTCCAAATGCGGCCGTACTTGAGTTTTGTACAACTGCAACATGACCTCATGGCTCCGGAACTCAATCCCTCTACCAATAAAGGCCATCACACCATAGGCCTTCTTCACCACCCCATCAACCTGGGTGGCAACTTTCAGGGATCTATGTACATGGACACCGAGATCCCTCTGCTCATCCACACTACCAAGAATTTAACCATTAGCCAAATATTTCTCATTCCTGTTATTCTTTCCAAAGTGAATGACCTCACACTTCTCCACATTGAACTCCATTTGCCACCTCTCAGCCCAGCTCTGCAGCTTATCTATGTGCCTCTGTAACCTGCAACATCCTTCCGCACTGTCTACAACTCCACCGGCTTTAGTGTCGTCTGCAAATTTACTCACCCATCCTTCTGCGCCCTCCTCTAGGTCATTTATAAAAATGACAAACAGCAACCGCCCCAGAACAGATCCTTGTGGTACGCCACTCGTAACTAAACTCCATTCTGAACATTTCCCATCAACCACCACTCTCTGTCTTCTTTCAACGAGCCAATTTCTGATCCACATCTCTAAATCACCCTCAATCCCCAGCCTCCGTATTTTCTGCAATAGCCGACCGTGGGGAACCTTATCAAATGCTTTACTGAAATCCATATACACCACATCAACTGCTCTACCCTCGTCCACCTGTTTAGTCACCTTCTCAAAGAACTCGATAAGGTTTGTGAGGCATGACCCACCCTTCACAAAACCATGCTGACTATCCCTAATCATATTATTCCTATCTAGATGATTATAAATCGTATCTTTTATAATCCTCTCCAAGACTTTACCCACCACAGACGTTAGGCTCACCGGCCTATAGTTACCGGGGTTATCTCTACTCCCCTTCTTGAACAAAGGGACTACATTTGCTATCCTCCAGTCCTTTGGCACTATTCCTGTAGCCAATGATGACTTAAAAATCAAAGCCAAAGGCTCAGCAATCTCTTCCCTGGCTTCCCAGAGAATCCTAGGATAAATCCCATCCGGCCCCGGGGACTTATCTATTTTCTCCTTGTCCAGAATTGCCAACACTTCTTCCCTACGCACCTCAATGCCATCTATTCTAATAGCCTGGGTCTCAGCATTCTCCTCCACAATATTATCTTTTTCTTGAGTGAATACTGACGAAAAGTATTCATTTAGTATCTCGCTTATCTCCTCAGCCTCCACACACAACTTCCCACCACTGTCCTTGACTGGCCCTACTCTTACCCTAGTCATTCTTTTATTCCTGACATACCTATAGAAAGCTTTTGGGTTTTCCGTGATCCTACCTGCCAAAGACTTCTCATGTCCCCTCCTTGCTCGTCTTCGCTCTCTCTTTAGATCCTTCCTCGCTTCCCTGTAACTATCAAGCGTCCCAACTGAAACCACGCCTCCTCTTAACAAGAGATTCCACTTCTTTGGTAAATCACGGTTCGCTCGCTCTACCCTTTCCTCCCTGTCTGACTGGTACGTATTGATCAAGAACACGCAATAGCTGTTCCTTGAACAAGCTCCACATATCCAGTGTGCCCAACCCTTGCAGTCTACTTCTCCAAACTACACATCCTAAGTCATGTCTAATGGCATCATAATTGCCCTTCCCCCAGCTATAACTCTTGCCCTGCGGGGTATACTTATCCCTTTCCATCACTAATGTAAAGGTCACCGAATTGTGGTCACTGTCTCCAAAGTGTTCACCTACCTCCAGATCTAACACCTGCCCTAGTTCATTACTCAAAACCAAATCCAAAGTGGCCTCACCTCTTGTTGGCCTGTCAACATATTGTGTCAGAAAACCCTCCTGCACACATTGTACAAAGAACGACCCATCCAATGTACTCCAACTATATCTTTTCCAGTCAATATGAGGAAAGTTAAAGTCTCCCATAACAACTACCCTGTTACTTTCACTCTTTTCCAGAATCATCTTCGCCATCCTTTCCTCTACATCTCTAGAACTATTAGGTGGCCTATAGAAAACTCCCAGCAGTGTGACCTCTCCATTCCTGTTTCTAACCTCAGCCCATACTACCTCGGAAGAAGAGTCCCCATCTTGCATCCTTTCTTCCACCGTAATACTGTCCTTGACTAGCAGCATCACACCTCCCCCTCTTTTGCCCCCTTCTCTGACCTTACCAAAACATGACACAAAAATTGTTGGAGTTGGGGATAGTGAAGAGAATTGTCAGAGGACACAGCAAGATATAAAGTGATTGGAGTCATGGGTGGAGAAATGGCAAATGGAGTTTAATCCGGACAAGTGTGAGGTAATGCATTTTGGAAGGTCCAATGCATGTAAGAATTACACAGTAAATGGTGGAACTCTTGTGAGTACTGACAGGCAGAGAGATGTGGACGTGCATGTCCAGCGATCACTGAAAGTGACAACATACATGGATAAGGTGGTCCAGAAGGCAGAAGGCATGCTGGCCTTCGTCGGTCGGGGCATTAAATATAAAATTGGCAAGTCATGTTGCAGCTGTACAGGACCTTAGTTTGGCCTCATTTGGAATATTGTGGACAATTCTGGTCGACACACTACCAGAAGCATGTGGATGCTTTGGAGAGGGTACAGAAGCGGTTTACTAGGATGTTGCCTGGTATGGAGGGCATTAGCTGTGAGGAGAGGTTAGATATGCAAGAGAGGAAATTGCTGAAACCTTGACAGAAATCTTTGGATCCTTACTGTCTTCAGGTGATCTCCCGGAGGACTGGAGAATAGCCAATGTTGTTCCTTTGTTTAAGAAGGGTAGCAAGAGGGCAGCACGGTGGCCTAGTGGTTAGCATAACCGCCTCACGGCGCTGAGGTCCCAGGTTCGATCCCGGCTCTGGGTCACTGTCCGTGTGGAGTTTGCACGTTCTCCCCGTGTCTGCGTGGGTTTCGCCCCCACAACCCAAAAATGTGCAGAGTAGGTGGATTGACCATGCTAAATTGCCCCTTAATTGGAAAAAATAATTGGCTAATCTAAATTTATAAAAAAAAAAATTTAAAAAAGAAGGGTAGCAAGGATAATCCAGGGAACTACAGGCTGGTGAACCTTACGTCAGTGGTAGGATAATTACTGGAGAGAATTCTTCGAGACAGGATCTACTCCCATTTGGAAGCAAATGGACGTATTAGCGAGAGGCAGCATGGTTTTGTAAAGGGGAGGTGGTGTCTCACTAACTTGATAGAGTTTTTCGAGGAGGTCACAAAAATGATTGATGCAGGTAGAGCAGTGGATGTTGTCTATCTGGACTTCAGTAAGGCCTTTGACAAGGTCGCACACGGCAGACTGGTACAAAAGGTGAAGTCACACGGGATCAGGGGTGAGCTGGCAAGATGGATCCAGAACTGGTTAGGTCATAAAAGGCAGAGAGAAGCAATGGAAGGGTGCTTTTCTAATTGGAGGGCTGTGACTAGTGGTGTTCTGCAGGGATCAGTGTTGGTACCTTTGCTGTTCGTAGTATATATAAATAATTCGCAGGAAAATGGTCTGATTAGTAAGTTTGCGGACGACACAATGGTTGGTGGAATTGTGGAGAGCGATGAGGACTGTCAGAAGATACAGCAGGATTTAGATCATCTGGAGACTTGGGCGGTGAGATGGCAGATGGAGTTTAATGTGGACAAATGTGAGGTAATGCATTTTGGGAGGTCTAATACAGGTAGGGAATATACAGTAAATGGTAGAACCCTCAAGAGTATTGAAAGTCAGAGAGATATTGGCGTACAGGTCCACAAGTCACTGAAAGGGGCAACACAGGTGGAGAAGGTAGTCAAGAAGGCATACGGCATGCTTGCCTTCATTGGCCGGGGCATTGAGTTTAAAAATTGGCAAGTCATGTTGCAGCTGTATGGAACCTTAGTTAGGCCACACTTGGAGTATAGTGTTCAATTCTGGTTGCTACACTACCAGAAGGATGTGGAGGCTTTAGAGAGGGTGCAGAAGAGATTTACCAGGATGTTGCCTGGTATGGAGGGCATTAGCTATGAGGATCCATTGAATAAACTTGATTTGTTCTCACTGGAACAACGGAGGTTGAGGGGCGACCTGATAGAGGTCTACAAACCTATGAGGGGCATAGACAGAGTGGATAGTCAAAGATGTTTTCCGAGGGCAGAGTGGTCAATTACTAGGGGGCATAGGTTTAAGGTGTGAGGGGCAAGGTTTAAAAGAGATGTGCAAGGCAAGTTTTTTACACAGAGGGTAGTGGGTGCCTGGAACTCACTGCTGGAGGAGGTGGTGGGAGCAGGGACGATAGTGACGTTTAAGGGGCATCTTGACAAATACATGAATGGGATGGGAATAGTGGGATACGGACCCTAGAAGTGTAGAAGACTTTAGTTTAGATGGGCAGCATGGTCGGCGCAGGCTTGGAGGGCCGAAGGGCCTGTTCCTGTGCTGTACTTTTCTTTGTTCTTTGTTCTATAACTTTGGTGTGTTCTCACTGGAACAACAGAACTTGAGAGGCGACCTGATAGAGGTCTACAAGATTATGAGTGGTATAGACAGAGTGGATAGTCTGATACTCTTTCCTCGGGTAGGAGAGTCAAGTACTGGGGGACACCGGTTTAAAGTGCGTGGGGAAAAGTTTGGACCAGATGTGCCAGGCAGGTTTTTTACACAGAGGGTGGTAAATATATGGAACGTGCTGACTGGGGAGGTGGTGGGAGCGGGTACGATAGCGGCATTTAAGGGGCATCTAGACAAATATATAAATAGGCTGCTCCATGGCGGACTCAACCCGCGGACCGAGACTGCCAAAATAGTGCCCACATCGGCCGCTCGCCCGACCCGCACCGCCTGCACACATAGCACCCAGTACCGAAAGAGGTCCCCCTTCGCTGCGATCGATCTGCCCCCGACTCTGATGGCCGTGTACTGTGTCCACAGCTGCCTCGCACGTTTCCCAAACGGCAGGACCACATTAGAAACACGACGTCGGGAATTCGTCTGGTGGGAGATGGAGAATAGCGGGTCGGGTCTCAGGCCTGAGATGGTGGATATTCGGCACGGCGTACCTGGGCGGGATTCTCCGACCCCCCTGACGGGCTGGTAAATCGCCGGGGGGCAGCGTGAGCCCCTCCCCCACCGGCTGCCAAATTGTCCGGCGCCGAAGTTTTGGTGGGGGCGGGAATCACGCCGCGCCGATCAGCGGCCGCTGGCAGCAGCCACCCCCAGCGATTCTCCGGCCTGCAATGGGCCGAGCGGCTGCCCGCATTAGGTCCGTCCCGCCGGCGTAAATTTGACCTGGTACTTACCGGCGAGACCTGACTCTGCTGGTGGACTCCGGGGTCCTCGGGAGGGCACGGGGGGGATCTGGCCCCAATGGGATGCCCACACAGTGGCCTGGCCCGCGATCAGGGAGCACTGATCTGAGGGCGGGCCTGTGTCGTCAGTGTACTCTTTCCCTCCGCACCGGCTGCTGTGGACCTCCGCGATGGCCGGTGTAGATACGAAGCCCCCTGCGCATGCGCTGGGATTACACCAGCGCATGCTGGGGCTCCCGTGCATGCACCAAGTCGTGCCGACCGGCGGAGGCCCTTCACCGCCGGTTGGCACAGTGCCAAGCCCCTTCCGCACTGGTTGGCGTGGCGCCAACCCCGCCGACGCCAACCTAGCCCCTGAAGGTGCGGAGGAGTCCGCACCTTCCGGGCGGCCCGACGCCAGAGAGGTTCACGCCACTCCTCGGCCCCGGGACTGCCCGTCCCGCCAGGCAGGGGAGAATCCCACCCGTGAAGAGGAATATATTGGTGCAGGCCAATCTAGGCACCCCACAGACAAAAACAGGGGAATGCATAATATGCAACAAAGAAATGGCTGAGCAATGAATGCATACTTTAGCCCTGTCTTCACAAAAGAGGACACAAATCAGATACCAGAAATTTTGGAGAATGAAAGTATTAGTGAGAGAGAAGAACTGAGGGAGATCAATATTAGTAGAGAAATGATGCTGTGAAAGCTGATGGGATTGAAGGTGGATAAATCCCCAGGGCCTGAGAATCTGCTCCCCAGAGTGCTTAAGGAGGTGGCTCTGGGCAGCACGGTGGCACAGTGGGTTAGCCCTGCAGCCTCACGGCGCTGAGGACCCAGGCTCGATCCCGGCTCTGGGTCACTGTCCGTGTGGAGTTTGCACATTCTCCCCATGTTTGCGTGGGTTTCGCCCCCACAACCCAAAAATGTGCAAGCTATGTGGATTGGCCATGCTAAATTGCCCCTTAATTGGAAAAATGATTGGGTACACTAAATTTATTTTTAAAAAAAGGAAGTGGCTCTGGAAATAGTGGATGCATTGGGGTCATCTTCTGCCATTCTATAGACTCTGGAACAGTCCCTGCAGATTGGAGGGTACCTGATCTCACTCTAATATTCAAAAAGGGAAGTAGAGAGAAAGCAGGAAATTATAGGCCAGTAAGCCTAACATCGATAGTGGGGAAAATGATTGAAACCATTATCAAGGATTTCATTGTGGAACATTCAGAAAGAAGTGCCAGGATCAGTCAGAGCCAGCATGGATTTATGAAGGGAAAATCATGCTTGACAAATCTGTTGGAATTGTTTGAAGATGTAACCAGTACAGTTGACAAGGGGGAACCAGTCGATGTGGTATATTTGGACTTTCAGAAGGCGTTTGACAAAGTTCCGCTCAAGAGATTATTGTGCAAAACGAAAGCGCATGGGATTGGGGGAAGTGTATTGAGGTGGATAGAGAGGAAACAAAGAGTAGGAATTATTGGGTCCTTTTCAAATTGGTAGGCAGTAACGAGTGAGGTGCCACAGGAATCGGTGCTGGGATCCCAGCTATTCACAATATATATTAATGATTTGGATGAGGGAACAAAATGTAACATCTCAAAGTTTGCAGATGATTCCAAGTTAGGCGGGAGGGTGAATTGTGATGAGGATGCAAGGATCCTACAGCAAGATTCTGGACAGGTTGAGCGAGTGAGCAAATCAATGGCAGATGCAGTATAATTTGGATAAGTGTGAGGTTATTCACTTTGGAAGCAAAAACAGGAAGGCAGATTACTACCTGAATGGTTGTAAATTAGGAGAGTGGAGCGTGCAGCGGGACCTGGGTGTCCTTGTGCACCAGTCGCTGAAGGTAAGCATGCAGGTGCAGCAGGCGGTAAAGATGGCTATTGGGATGTTGGCCTTCATTGCAAGAGGTTTCGAGTATAGAAGCAGGGATGTGTTGCTGCAATTATACAGGGTTTGGTGAGGGCACACCTAGAATATTGTGTACAGTTTTGGTCTCCTTTCCTGACGAAGGGTGTTCTTGCTCTCTCTCTCTCTCTCGAGTGCAGCGGAAGTTTACCAGGGATGGCGGGACTGTCATATGAGGAGAGATTGACTAGGTTGGGATTGTTCTCGCTGGAGTTCAGAAGAATGGGGGGGGTTCTCATAGAGACTTATAAAATTCTAACAGGACTAGACAGGGTAGATGCAGGGATGATGTACCCGATGGGGGTGTGTCCAGAACCAGTGGTCACAGTCTGGGAATTCAGGGTAATCCATTTCGGACAGAAATGAGGAGATATTTCTTCACCCAAAGAGTGGTGAGCCTGTGGAATTCATTACCACAGGACGTAGTTGATACTAAACATTGAATCTACTCATGAGGTGGCTGGATATATCCCTTGGGGAGAATGGGATCAAAGGCTATGGGGAGAAAGCAGATTAGGCTATTAATCTCAGGATTGCTACCAGTGCCACGAGCTAGTCAGAGTAGGAATGTCAGGATAGATAGGATGAATGCGTGGCTCGAGAGATGGTGCAAGAGGGAGGGATTCAAATTCCTGGGGCATTGGGACCGGTTCTGGGGGAGGTGGGACCAGTACAAACCGGACGGTCTGCACTTGGGCAGGACTGGAACCAATGTCCTAGGGGGGGTGTTTTCTAGAGCTGTTGGGGAGGGTTTAAACTAATGTGGCAGGGGGATGGGAACCAATGCTGGAAGTTGGAAGGTAGTAAAACAGGGACAGAAACAAAAGGAAGTAAGGGGAAAAGGGCAAGGCAGAGAAGACATAGTCAGAAATCCATAAGGGCGACAGTACAAGGTACAGTGACTGAGGGGAGCACAGTGAATAGGCCCAGTAATAACAAAAGGAATAAAACTGGAGATGTTAAGATTCAAAACAGAGGTAAAAAAACCAACATAAGTGTACTTTACCTGAATGCTCGTAGTATTCGGAATAAAGTAAATGAGTTGGTGGCACAAATCATCGTGAAGGACTATGATTTAGTGGCCATTACTGAAACATGGTTAAAGGATGGTCACGACTGGGAGTTAAATATCCGAGGGTATCAAACTATTCGGAAGGACAGAGTGGATGGTAAGGGAGGTGGTGTTGCTCTATTATTTAAGGATGACATCCGGGCAATAGTAAGGGATGACATCGGTGCTATGGAGGATAAGGTTGAATCCATTTGGGTGGAAATCAGGAATAGTAAGGCGAAAAAGTCACTGATAGGAGTAGTCTATCGGCCACCAAATAGTAACGAGATGGTGGGGCAGGCAATAAACAAAGAAATAACTGATGCATGTAAAAATGGTACAGCAGTTATCATGGGGGATTTTAATCTACATGTCGATTGGTTTAACCAGGTCGGTCAGGGCAACCGTGAGGAGGAGTTTATAGAATGTATCCGCGATAGTTTCCTAGAACAGTATGTGATGGAACCTACGAGGGAACAAGCGGTCCTGGATCTTGTCCTGTGTAATGAGGCAGGATTGATTCATGATCTCATAGTTAGGGATCCTCTCGGAAGGAGCGATCACAATATGGTGGAATTTAAAATACAGATGGAGGGTGAGAAAGTAAAATCAAATACTAGTGTTTTGTGTTTAAACAAGGGAGATTACAAGGGGATGAGAGAAGAACTAGCTAAGGTAGACTGGGAGCTAAGACTTTATGGTGGAACAGTTGAGGAACAGTGGAGAACCTTCCAAGCGATTTTTCACAGTGCTCAGCAAAGGTTTATACCAACAAAAAGGAAGGACGGAAGAAAGAGGGAAAATCGACCGTGGATATCTAAGGAAATAAGGGAGAGTATCAAATTGAAGGAAAAAGCATATAAAGTGGCAAAGATTGCTGGGAGATTAGAGGACTGGGAAATCTTTAGGGGGCAACAGAAAGCTACTAAAAAAGCTATAAAGAAGAGTAAGATAGAGTATGAGAGTAAACTTGCTCAGAATATAAAAACAGACAGTAAAAGGTTTTACAAATATATAAGACAAAAAAGAGTGGCTAAGGTAAATATTGGTCCTTTAGAGGATGAGAAGGGAGTTTTAATAATGGGAAATGAGGAAATGGCTGAGGAACTGAACAGGTTTTTTGGGTCGGTCTTCACAGTGGAAGACACAAATAACATGCCAGTGACTGATAGAAATGAGGCTATGACAGGTGAGGACCTTGAGACGATTGTTATCACTAAGGAGGGAGTGATGGGCAAGCTAATGGGGCTAAAGGTAGACAAGTCTCCTGGCCCTGATGGAATGCATCCCAGAGTGCTAAAAGAGATGGCTAGGGAAATT
This sequence comes from Scyliorhinus canicula, assembly GCF_902713615.1. Taxonomy (NCBI): domain Eukaryota; kingdom Metazoa; phylum Chordata; class Chondrichthyes; order Carcharhiniformes; family Scyliorhinidae; genus Scyliorhinus; species Scyliorhinus canicula. Next base: position 20,915,174 of record NC_052151.1, on the reverse strand, counting down.
GCAGATGCACTAGTGATAATTTACCGAAATTCACTAGACTCTGGGGTGGTCCCGGTGGATTGGAAATTAGCAAACGTGATGCCACTGTTTAAAAAAGGAGGTAGGCAGAAAGCAGGAAATTATAGGCCAGTGAGTTTAACTTCGGTAATAGGGAAGATGCTGGAATCTATCATCAAGGAAGAAATTGCGAGGCATCTGGATAGAAATTGTCCCATTGGGCAGACGCAGCATGGGTTCGTAAAAGGCAGGTCGTGCCTAACTAATTTAGTGGAATTTTTTGAGGACATTACCAGTGCAGTAGATAACGGGGAGCCGATGGATGTGGTATATCTGGATTTCCAGAAAGCCTTTGACAAGGTGCCACACAAAAGGTTGCTGCATAAGATAAAGATGCATGGCATTAAGGGTAAAGTAGTAGCATGGATAGAGGATTGGTTAATTAATAGAAAGCAAAGAGTTGGGATAAATGGGTGTTTCTCTGGTTGGCAATCAGTAGCTAGTGGTGTCCCTCAGGGATCCGTGTTGGGCCCACAATTGTTCACAATTTACATGGATGATTTGGAGTTGGGGACCAAGGGCAATGTGTCCAAGTTTGCAGATGACACTAAGATGAGTGGTAAAGCGAAAAGTGCAGAGGATACTGGAAGTCTGCAGAGGGATTTGGATAGGTTAAGTGAATGGGCTCGGGTCTGGCAGATGGAATACAATGTTGACAAATGTGAGGTTATCCATTTTGGTAGGAATAACAGCAAACGGGATTATTATTTAAACGATAAAATATTAAAGCATGCCGCTGTTCAGAGAGACTTGGGTGTGCTAGTGCATGAGTCACAGAAGGTTGGTTTACAAGTGCAACAGGTGATTAAGAAGGCAAATGGAATTTTGTCCTTCATTGCTAGAGGGATGGAGTTTAAGACTAGGGAGGTTATGTTGCAATTGTATAAGGTGTTAGTGCGGCCACACCTGGAGTATTGTGTTCAGTTTTGGTCTCCTTACTTGAGAAAGGACGAACTGGCGCTGGAGGGTGTGCAGAGGAGATTCACTAGGTTAATCCCAGAGCTGAAGGGGTTGGATTATGAGGAGAGGTTGAGTAGACTGGGACTGTACTCGTTGGAATTTAGAAGGATGAGGGGGGATCTTATAGAAACATTTAAAATTATGAAGGGAATAGATAGGATAGATGCGGGCAGGTTGTTTCCACTGGCGGGTGACAGCAGAACTAGGGGGCATAGCCTCAAAATAAGGGGAAGTAGATTTAGAACTGAGTTTAGGAGGAACTTCTTCACCCAAAGGGTTGTGAATCTATGGAATTCCTTGCCCAGTGAAGCAGTTGAGGCTCCTTCATTACATGTTTTTAAGGTAAAGATAGATAGTTTTTTGAAGAATAAAGGGATTAAGGGTTATGGTGTTCGGGCCGGAAAGTGGAGCTGAGTCCACAAAAGATCAGCCATGATCTCATTGAATGGCGGAGCAGGCTCGAGGGGCCAGATGGCCTACTCCTGCTCCTAGTTCTTATGTTCTTATGTTCTTTATGAGTCGGATGATCAGCCATGATCGTGATGAATGGCGGAGCAGGCTCGAAGGGCCGAATGGCCTCCTCCTGCTCCTATCTTCTATGTATCTATTTATCTATGTAACATCCACTGCCGACTCTCATCAATCATCTTCGTCACTTCTTCATATGGCTTCTATTCATATTTCCAAGCCAGTTAATGTTCATATGCTCCAAATGGAGCTGGATGCGGAAGCTGCCATTTCCAGGGAGGTTCTTATCAAGCAAGGAGTGTATACTTTGGGCGGGATTCTCCGCGAACTGGTGGGGCGGGCCACTTACGGGCCGAGGAGTGGCGTGAACCACTCCGACTTCAGGCCGCCCCGATGGTGCGGAATCCTCCTTCAGGGGCTAGGCCAGCACGGGAGTGTTTGGCGCCACGCCAGGCGGTGCAGAAGCGTGTGCTGGCGTCATCCCAGCGCATGCGCAGGGGGTTCTCTGTGCCGGCCATGGCGGAGGTTGACAGCGACCGTTGCGGAGGGAAAGAGTACACTGATGGCACAGGCCCGCCCGCGGATCAGTGGGCCCCGATTGTGGGCTAGGACACCATGGGGGCACCCCCCGTGGCCAGTTCCCCCCGCGTTCCCCTGAGGAATCTGCAGGCCGCACGTGGAGCCAGGTCCTGCCGGTAAGAACCTGTTGTGATTTACGCCGGCTCGACCCGCCGAAAACGGGCAGCCACTCAACCCATCGCGGACCGGAGAATCGCCGAAGAGGCTGCTGCCAGCGGCCACCGACTGGCGCAGTGCATTTCCCGCCCCCGGCACCGGAGAATTCGGCAGTCAGCGGGGGCGGGATTCACACTGCCCCCCGGCAATTCTCCGACCCGGCGGGGGGTCCGGGAATCCCGCTCAAGGGTCGACATGGCGGCTCATTTGGCCACTGATACAGGGGAGTGGCTGATTATTGTAGTATCTACCCTCACACTGGTGGTTTCTGGGCTCCAGTCAATGCACCTTTCTTTTACTGTTGTGCAAGGAAATGGCCCTCGCCAGTTGGGCCACGATTGGCTACACCAGCTGCAGTTTGATTGGCAGCATATCCTGCAAGTAGGCTCTGGCGGTTTGTGTACGGTACTGAGCAAATTCCCGGAGGTTTCCCAGCCTGGTTTGGGTACCATTAAAGGGGCAGTGGCCAAAATCCCGGTGTGCCAGTAAGTCCAGCACTGATATTTTCATCTTGCCTGGTTTCCTATGCTATAATGGAGATGGTTGAGACCGTTCCTCAGCATTTGGTAAGTTTGAGCATTATTCAGCCAGTGCGCTTGGCTGATTGGGCGGCGCAGGTTGTCCCCGTAATTAAGCCTGATAGGACAGTCTGCCTCTGTGGAGAATAAAAAGGCACGCTTGTTAGGTGGATTATTCATTCTGAATTCTCCCTCAGCGTACCCGAACAGGTGCCGTAGTGTGGCGACGAGGGGATTTTCATAGAAACATCATTGTTGTATTATTTTGAGCCTACTTGTGACACCAGTAAAGATTATTATTATTATTGAATTGACAGTGGACTAGGCTTCGAGTTCAGACCGTTATCCTTTACCTCACATTGAGCTGGAGCTTGATAAAGCCTCATGGAATTATGTCACAATTTATACACACAAGGGACTTTCTGAATACACCTGACTTCCGTTCAGAGTCTCTCAGGCATGCGCAGTCTTCCAGCGCATCACGGAGAATATCCTGCTTAGTTTGCCCCAGGTTGCGGTTCACTGATTTGGCATGTTAGTCACAGGGGCCACGGAACACAAACACTTCCAGAACCTCAAGGTGGTGTTGAAACGGTTTTCCAAACATGGGGTCCGCCTGTACAGGGCGAAGTGCGTGTTTCCCACGAAGGAAGTGATATATTTGTGATATCGGGTGGATTGAGATGGCCGGCACCCGATTCGAGATGGGGAGGAAAATGGCCCCCGCTCCAAGAGACGGCACGGAACTTCGATCTTTCCTTTATTCTGCCGCTTTACTCTGAATTTGGCTATCGCCTCGCCAGCCTCCACTTGCTTTTGAAAAAGCACCAGCCTTGTCTTAGGGCAAGGCTCAGGATATGGCGTCTAACAAGGTGAAATGACCATCGCCTTCTTCAGGAGTGTTGACACATTTTGGCTCCTCAAAACCGTTGTATGTCACGTGCGATGCTTCACCGTATGGTATTGGGGTAGCTTTGTCCAAGCGAATGGACGATGACCGTGACCGTCGGTAGCTGTGCCTCCGGGACGCCAGCTGCGTGACAGAAAATGTGGCCAGATCAAAGAAGAAGGTCTGGCAGTCATATTCGGTGTAAAGGCATTTCACCAATACGGCTATGGTCGCCATTTCTTTATCGTCATCGATCACAGGCCATTGCTCAGCCTCTTCCGTGACGACAAGGCGGTTCTATTTCAAATCCCAGGATGAGGAAGATGAGAATGTTTTGGGAATGTGGTTGCGATTGTATCTCTAATAGACCTGGCGGGCTGAGAGGGGTTTGCAGGAATATCACTGTGTTGTTTTGCAAAAATATGAGTGGGACCACTCAAACAAAAATATTTTAAAAAACATTTAACAACATTTGATTTTAAATGTTTTGTTTTTACAATTGGGAAATAATCCTTCAGATGGAGAGCTGGCCTCACTTCAGCCAGGACCAGTCCCTGGAATGGGGGTCTCCCAGTTTCCTGCAGCTTTCACACAAAGGAGGGGGAACTGGCAGCAATCCCAATCGAGGACATTATCCTGTCAGTACAACCTCTTCCTGTGACATCTGCAATGCAAAGTGTGGAGGGAAGGAGCTCTTGATCCTCCAGAAAATTTGAAGGCGTGAGGAAAGGAGAATGAGACCCGGTTGGCACGGTGGTTAGCACTGCCACCTCACAGCGCCAGGGACCCGGGTTCGATTCCGAACTTGGGTGACAGTCGGTGTGGAGTTTGCACATCCTCCCGTGGCCTGTGTGGGTTTCTTCCGGGTGCTCCGGTATCCTCCTATGGTCCAAAAAGTGCAGGTTATGTGGATTGGCCCCTTAGTGTCCAAAGGTTAGGTGATGTTACGGCTTTGCGGGGGTGTGGGCCTAGGTAGGGTACTCTTTCAGAGGGTCAGTCCAGACTCGGTGGGCCGAATGGCCTTCTTCTGCATTTTTGATAAGGGAATAGATAAATGTTTCCGTGGCTGCAAATGACACTCCAGGACGTTGCCTCCCTGGTGCTACGGTCAAGGATGTCTCAGAGCTGTGACAGGACATTCTGGATGGTGAACAGCCAGTGATTGTGCTGCACATTGGTACAACTGACACATCACAAAAAAAGAGATGAAGTCCTAAAAGCAGAATATAGGGACTGAGGAAGAAAGTTTAGATGTCGGGCCACAAAGGTAGTGATCTCAGGATTACTACCAATGCCACGTGCTAGTCAGAGTAGAAATAGTAGGACGTGTCGCATGAGTACGTGGCTGAAGAGATGGTGCATGGTGTGAGGGGAAGTGTTTCAGATTCCAGGAACATTCGGACCAGTTTTAGGGAATGTGGGACCTGTACAAAACGGACGGGTTACACCTGGGCAGGACCGGTTTAAACACATATGGCTGGGGTGGGGGGGGGGGGGGGGTGGGGGGGGGGGGTGGGGGGGGGTGGGGGTGGGGGGGGTAGCAATCTATGTATGGATTCAGAGCAGGGGGATTCAAGAACAAGAGACAAAGACAGCAAAGGGAATAAGAAATGTGATAGGCAGAGAAATCAAGGGCCCATAGCAGATAATGGCACTGTAAAAAATAGCAGAGACAGGTTGAGGGACGTTGAAAGGACTAACCTTAACGTTTTGTTCCTGAAAGCTCTGAACATTCAAACTAAAATGGATGAAATAGTGCACAGGTCGATGTAAAGGGATATGATACAGTAGGGATTTTGGAGATGTGGCTCCAAGGTGACCAAGGATAGGAACTAAACATTGAGGGCTCTTCCGTTTTTAGGAAGGACAGGCAGAAAGGAAAAGGTAGTGTAGTTACATTATTGATTAAAGAAGATGTTGCATAAAGTATGAATCTTTTTATTGTCACAAGTAGGCTTACATTAACACTGCAATGAAGTTACTGTGAAAAGCCGCTAGTCGCCACATTCTGCCGCCTGATCGGGTCACAGAGGGAGAATTCTCAGCTGGTACGGGAATTGAACCCGTGCTGCTGGCCTTGTTCTGCATCACCTATCAGCTTTCTTGCTCACTGAGCTAAACCAGCCCCGCTTGATCCAAGATTGAGGAATGATATTAGCACAGACGATATGAAACCTGTCTGGGTCAAGCTAAGAAACAGCAAGGGGCAAAATACAATTGTAGGGGTGGTGCAATCCATCCAAACTGCAGAGGGAATGGTGGGAATAGCATTAGACAGGAAATCGGAGATGCATGTGATAAAGAAACATTTATGATTATATGTGACTTTAATCTGCATATAGATTGGGTGAGTCAAATTAGCCACAGTACAATAGAGGAGGAAATTCTGGAGTGTGTATTGGATGGTTTTCTGGGCCAAGGTGTTGAGGAACCAACAAGGGAAAAGACCATCATGGGCTGGGTGTGTGCAATGAGAAAGGATTAGTTGGCAATTGAGTTGTGAGAGAACCCTTGAGGATAAGTTGTTGATTCTGAGAGCAGGGTTCTGAATCTCAATAAAGGTAACAATAATGGTATTAGGCATGAGTTGGCAATGTTGGACTGGGAAACATTACTGAAAGGAAGGGCAGTGGATAGGCAATGGCAGGCATTCAAGGAACGAATCAGTGAACTAAGAAAGTTGTTTATTTCCATTTGGCGCAAGAATAGAAAGGGAACTGTGACCAAACCATGGCTTACAAGGGAAATTAGATATGGTATTAGAGTCAAAGAAGAGGCCTACAAATGCGCAAAGAAAACCATTAGACCTGAGAATTGGGAACAGTTTAAAATTCAGCAAAACGGAACAAGGGTTTGATAAAGAAGGGGACAATACAATATGAAAGGAATCTTGTGGGGAACATAAAAACTTATTGTAAAGGTTTCTATAGGAATGTAAAGAGAAAATGATTGATAAAAATTAATGCAAGCCCCTTACGGTCAGAAACGGGAGAATTCAGGAACGGGGAGCAAATAAATGGCTGAGGAACTAAATTCATACTTTGATTCTGTCTTCACAAAGGAAGACATGAATTATGTACCAGAAGTTTTGAGTAACACAAGGTTTTGTGAGGAGCTGGAGGAAATTAATATTAGTAGGGAAATGATTTGGGGGCAATGAATTGGATTGCAGGTGGGTATATCTCCAGGGCCTGATAAATCCTTCGCTAATACAACCCCTATATTCAAAAAGGGAGGCAGAGAGAAAAAATGGAGCAATAGACCAGTGAGCCTAACATCGGCAGGGTGGTGGGGGAGGGAGTTGCTGAAGACTATTAACAAGGATTTAGAAATTTAGAAAGCAGTGACAAATCTACTCAAATTCTTTGAAGATGTAACTAGTACAGGGGGGAGGGGGAGCAACCAGAAGTTGTGGGGCACATAGGCACCAACGACATGGCTAAGAAAAGGGATGAGGATCTAAAAAGTGATTTTAGGAAGTTAGGTTGGAAGCTAAGACAAGCAGAGTAGTGATCTCAGGATTGCTACTGGTGCCACGTGCAAGTGAGGCAAGGAACGAGAGAGCGAGTGCAGCTGAACACGTGGCGACAGGGCTGGTGCAGGAGGAAAGGCTTCAGATATGTGGATCATTGGGATACCTTCTGGGGAAGGAGGGACCTGTACATGGAGCTTCAAGTCAAGAGGAAGAAAGAAGCTTACATAAGGTTGAGGAAGCAAGGATCTGGCACTGCTCTAGAGGGTTACAAGGTAGCCAGGAAGGAACTCAGAAATGGACTTCGGAGAGCTAGAAGGGGCATGAAAATGCCCCGGCAGGAAGGATTAGGGAAAACCCCAAGGCGTTTTACACTCACGTGAGAAATAAAAGGAAGATCAGAGTGAGAGTAGGGCCGATCAGGGATAGTGGAGGGAACCTGTGCCTTCAGTCTGAGGAGATAGGGGAGGCCCTAAATTAATATTTTGCTTCAGTATTCATGAGAGAGAGGGACCTTGTTGCTCATGAGAACAGTGTGAACCAGGTTAATACACTGGATCAGGTTGATATTAAGAAGGAGGATGTGCTGGAAATTTTGAAAAGCATCAGGATAGATAAGTCCCCTGGGCCTGACGGGATATACCCAAGGTTACTACGGGAAGCGAGGGAGGAGATTGCTGTGCCTTTGGTGATAGTCTTTGTGTCCTCACTCTCCACTGGAGTAGTACCGGATGATTGGAGGGAGGCGAATGTTGTTCCCCTGTTCAAGAAAGGGGATTGGGAAATCCTTGGGAATTACAGACCCATCAGCCTTACATCAGTGATGAGTAAAATATTGGAAAAAATTCTGAGAGCTAGGATTTATGATTATTTAGAAAAACATGGGCGCAATTCTCCGTTGCCCACGATGGGTCAGAGAATAGCGGGCGGGCCTTCCCGACATTTTTCCCGACCTCCTGCTATTCTGCCCCCCCACGGCCGCCCCACGACACGAATCGCTGCTCGGCGTTTTTACGCTGAACAGCGATTGTCCCCAGGCCGATGGGCCGAGTTCCCAGGCCTTTACGGCCATTTTCATGAACGCAAACACACCTGTTCTCACCGTTTGTGAAAACGGCCGCAAAGTGCCGTCCCGGACAACCATGGCACCAATTGGCGCGGCCGCACCACGGCCGTGCCAAGGGTGGCATGGGCCTGCGATCGGTGGGCACCGATCATGGGCAGCGGGTCCGATACCCGCGCACTATTTGTTCTTCCGCCACCCCGCAGGATCAGTCCGCGGGGCAGCTGAGGGGCATGACGGCCCGCGCATGCGCGAGTTTGACGCATATGCGTGATGACGTCATCCGCGCATGCGCGGGTTGGAGCCGTCCAACCCGCGCATGCGTGGCTGACGTCATCATGTGCGTCAGCCGCCGTGACGCTTGGCACACAGGCTTAGCGACGGTCGCTAAGGCCGTGATGCCGTGCTTCACGGGGCCGCGCTGCTAGCCCCGCCCGGGAGGGAGAATCGGGTCCCGGGAGGGGGCGCGGAGGCTGCCATGAAAAACGGCCAGTTTCACGGCAGCCTTTACGACTCTCCGCATTTGCGGCGAATCGGCCCATAGTTTGATTAAAGATAGTCAGCATGGCTTTGTGAGGGGCAGGTCATGCCTCACAAGCCTCATTGAATTCTTTGAGGATGTGATGAGACACATTGATGAAGGTCGGGCAGTGGATGTGGTTTGTATGGATTCCAGTAAGGCATTTGATAAGGTTCCCCATGGTAGGCTCATTCAGAAAGTTAGCGGGCATGGGATACAGGGAAATTTATCTGTCTGGATACAGAATTGGCTGGCCGAAAGAAGACAGCGTGTGGTGATGGATGGAAAGTATTCTGCCTGGAGGTCAGTGACCACTGGTGTCCCACAGGGATGTGTTCTGGGACCTTTGCTCTTTGTGGCTTTTATAAATGACTTAAATGAGGAAGTGGAAGGGTGGGTTAGTAAGTTTGCCGATGACATGAAAGTTGCTGGAGTTGCAGATAGTGTTGAGGGCTGTTGCAGGTTTCAAAAGGACATTGACAGGATTCAGAGCTGGGCTGAGAAGTGGCAGATGGAGTTCAACCTAGATAAATGTGAAGTGATTCATTTTGGAAGGTTGAATTTGAATGCTGAATACAGGGTTAAAGGCAGGATTCATGGAAGTGTGGAGGAACAGAGGAATCTTGGGGTCCACATACATAGATCCCTCAAAGTTGCCACCCAGATTGATAGGATTGTTAAGAAGGCATATGGTGTTGGCTTTCATTGACAGGGGGATTAAGTTTAAGAGCCGCGAGGTTTTGCTGCAGCTTTATAAAACCCTAGTTGGACCACACTTGGAATATTGTGTCTAGTTCCGGCCGCCTCATTATAGGAAGGATGTGGATGCTTTGGAAAGGGTGCAGAGGAGATTTACCAGGATGCTGCCTGGACGGGAGGGCATGTCTTGTGAAGAAAGGTTAATAATAATCTTTATTACTGTCACAAGTAGGCTTAAATTAACACTGCAATGAAGTTACTGTGAACAGCCCCTAATAGCCACATTCTGGCGCCTGTTCAGGTACACAGAGGGAGAATTCAGAATGTCCAATTCACCTGACAGCACATCTTTCGGGACTTGTGGGAGGAAACCGGAGCACCCGGAGGAAACCCACGCAGACACGGGGAGAACGTGCAGACTCCGCACAGACAGTGACCCAAGCCGGGAATCGAACTTGGGACCCTGGCGCTGTGAAGCTAGAGTGCTACCCACTGTGCTACCATCAGGTTGAAGGAGATAGGTCTTTTCTCACTGGAGTGAAGAAGGAAGAGAGGTGACATGATAGAGGTGCACAAGCCGAACAGGCTCCGGAATGTGGCGACTAGAGGCTTTTCACAGTAACTTCATTTGAAGCCTACTTGTGACAATAAGCGATTTTCATTTCATTTCAAGGTGATGAGAGGCATGGATAGAGTGGATAGCCAAAGACTTATCCCCAGGGTGGAAATGGCTGTCATGAGGGGACATAATTTTAAGGTGATTGGAGGAAGGTATAGGAGAGATGTCAGAGGTTGGTTCTTTACACAGAGAGTGGTGGGGGTGTGGAATGCACTGTCAGCAGAGGTGGTGGAGTCAGAGTCATTGGGGACATTTAAGCGACTCTTGGACAGACACATGGACAGCAGTAAATTGAAGGGGTGTTGGTTAGGTTGATCTTAGATTAGGATAAATGGTTGGCATAACGTCGTGGGCCGAAGGGCCTGTACTGTGCTGTACTGTTCTAATGTTCTGCTCTGTTCCATGTAGTAGAGTTCACCAGGGAGAACCGGGGGATGTGGTTTATTTCAACTTTCTGAAGACTTTGCATCAGGTCTTACATAGCAGATAACTGTGTAAAGTCAAAGCACATGGGATGGTGGATAATGCATTGGGTTGGCTCGAAAGCTGGTGAGCAGACAGGAAGCAAAATATTGGAACAAATGGGTCTTTTTCTATTTGGCAGACAGTGACGAGCAGGAATCTGTGCTCAGACTCCAACTGCACACGTTACAAATGAATGATTTGGACGAGGGAACTAAATGTCTAGGACTAGATTCTACATGTCGGGATTCTCCATTTTGCCGGCAGCGCGGGGGTTTCTCAAGGCGTGGGGCTGCCTCACAATGGAAAACCCCATTGACCAGCTGGGGAAACGTGCTGATCTCCAAATTTGCAGCTGATACTAAGTTGAGAGGAGGATCCTCAGTGAGACCTTGGTGTCCTCGTGCATCACTCGCTGAAAGTAAGCGAGCAGGCGCGGCAGGCAGTAAATAAAGCAAATGGTCTGATGGCCTTCATAGTGAGAAGAATTGAATATAGGAATGGAGATGTTATACTGCATTTATATAGGGCATTTGTGAGATCACAACTGGAGTATTGTGTGCAGTTTTGGTGACCTTATCTGAGGAAGGATATACTTCCTATGGAGGGAGAGTTTACGAGGCTGATTCCTGGCAAGGGGAATGACAAATGAGGAGAGTCTAACTCGGTTAGGATTATATTCATTGGAGTTTAGAAAGTGAATGGGCATCTCACAGAAACTCATTAAACTTTAAAGAGGCTTCGACGGGGTTGATTCAGAAAGAATGTTCCCGATGGTCCAGACTCCAGAACTAGGGGTCATTGTTTGAGGATAAGGGGTAAACCTTTTGGGACTGAGGTGAGGAGAAATTCCTTAACCCAGAGAGTGGTGGATCTGTGGAATTCACTATCACAGAAAGCAGTTGAGACCAAAACATTGCGTGATTTCAGAAGGAATTAGATATAGCTCTTGGGTCTAAAGGGGCCAAGGGATACAGAGGAAGGCTGGATCAGGTTATTGAACTTGATGATTAGCCATAATCATAATGAATAGCGGAACAGGCTTGAAGGGCCGAATGGCCTCCTCCTGTACCTCAGTATGTTTCCATGTCATGAGTCTATGAACCAGATCCCAACCAACCCATCCAGATTGGCGAGAGTTTCAAAACAGTGAAGAAATTCCCAACACCAGATGAATGACTGATCCATGAATTGTTGCATGTTGGCCGTTATCTATCCAGTGATATCCCATTGACAGAGTTAGAAAGACTGTTCAGAGTGGAGTTTGACAGGTTGAAGTGTCAGGCTGCACGGGGATGTGAGCTGTCACCTGACCAATATGGAGCTCACTCTCCAAGTGTCACATCTCTCAATAAATTACCCTCCATCTCTTCATTCTTACTCATTCTTTAATTTTACACCTCAGTGTTTGAATTGAATCGTTTCACTGAAATGTGGAGAGTTTATCTAATATGAAACTAGTGATGTGATCATTGACCCAGATTTATTTCTGAGGAAGAATCTAACACGAGACCAAATGTGTAAATGCATCACCCTCTTTATTTCACAGTGAGAAGACATTCCCAGCAGTTTGAAAAACAAAAGACAAACAAAGACTAGAAGACGATGGCTTATTTACTCCACAAGAGAAACCTGTGAATGGGACACCTGTTAACAAGAGTCAGATCTGAATAGATCATTTTCTCAATCACAGATTCAGTCTGTCGATATTCCCAATGTTAGCTCCCAGTGTGGGTTTGAGGAGTTCTGAATTGAAACTTTATTCCATCTTCAGTCTCTGGATTCTAATTTCAGATTCTTCCTCCAGTTTAAGGACCAGTTTAAGCTGCTTCATACCTGAGTCACAAAGCTCCCACTTCACTTTCCTGACCTGGGCCCATCTGTTTCCTGAACCTGGACTGGTCTGAGTCAGACCAAACTGGATTGAGAAACAACCTTTTGAATCATCCCCACCACAATGTCCAGTGTTTGATTATCAGGAATGACAGGAACAGGGAATACTTTACTCCCCACACAGGGAGTCCCCATTCGCAGGTTTCTCCAGTGAGTGTCGTGTTCTTCCTAGAGTGTACAGTGTCTATTCCACAGTCTGTTATATGGACCGTTCCCATTATATTTCACAGCACAGGAGACAAAACTATTCAAACATTGAAGGAAATTCTTCCAGATGATGTGATGAAAATCTCAGTGTTTTACATATGGTGAACACACTGTCTCTTTACAGTTTAAATATTCCCTTGGAATTAAATAATTCCATCTGGAACTAACTCCGAGTGAGAGAGCCCTGGAACAATCACACATCTGAACACCTCATGATTTCATATTGAACACCTTCAATACTCTGTGCTCTGTAACAAATCCCAATTTCAATTAACTCTTTTCACATCAACGTTAAACAGTCTGGTCAGTTTGATGGATAAACGTGAATATAATCCATCGCTGTGTCAAGATAGAAACTTCTGGAACTATATCTGTCACTCAGATCATCTCAGTCGCAGTCTGTGCACAATTCATTTAAAACAAGATCACAGAAAAAGCAAATTACTGCAGTGATTAATCCCCGTTACCCAATCGAGGGCCCACCATCCTGTACAATTGAGTTTAGCCCTGTGTGTGTGTGCAGTGTGGAGACGTTAGACTGATATTATCAATGCTGCTGCATTGAGGTGGTTGGTTAGCAATGAAATTGAGACATCGCAAAATAATTTGCAATTGAAGGGGAACCTGATTCTAAACAATATTAAAGGAACAATAGCAGCCGGGATTCCTCTATCTGGGATTGCCAGATCTTCCAGGCTGGAGGCTCACACCTGGTTAACATGTGGTTGGAAGACCATGTGATGTCTCCATATTTGGTTGGTTGAGTGAGTGGGTAAGGTCATGGAGACTTGAATGTGATGGATTGTTGAGGACATTCAGCCAAATAAGGAAAAAGTAGAAAAGTTGAATATTTTGCACTGGAAAATGTTATTTGGAGAGGCTAGATGAACGATAGAAATGTAAATATGCAGACACAATAAGCAAGTCTCACCTATTTGCTCCTTGAATGCCTGCCATTGCCTGTCTGCTGTCCTACCTTTGAGTAATGTTTCCCAGTCCATCATAGTCAGCTCATGCCTCATATCTTGAATCACATGCATCACTGATTTCCTGTGTAATATTATTCCCAACATTACAACCCCTACGATTGCCCCTTGATGCTTCTTAACTTGTCCCACACAGATTCCACATCATTTGTGCTCATATATTTCCTCAATATCTTTTTTAATCAACAATGCAACTCCACCACCTTTTCCTTTCTGTCTGTCCTTTCTAAAAACTGTATAGCCCTCAATGTTTCGATGTTTAGTTCCCACCCTTGGTCATCTTGGAGCCATGTTTCTGTAATCACAACTATATCATATCCCTCTACATCTATCTGCGCAAATAATTCATGCATTTTACCTTGAATGAACAGACATTTCACTCACTCTGAGGTAAATATATCTTGTTTTAAGTAAGGAGCTTAAATCTATGCTCAATATTCCAGGTTAAACTCAATGTGTACTTTGTGGAAAATGAAAACAGTTTTAGAATAGAGGCCGGGATTCTCCGGCCATTCATTGGCTGCAGGCTTCTCTGGTCCCACTGGCAGGGTACCAGTGTTGTGGGCTGGCTTCAATGGGAATTCCCATTGACTCCGGCGGGAGCAGATAATCCCGCCGCCAGTGAATGGCGCTCTGCCTCCTGCTGCCCAAAAAACACTTGGCAAGAGGCCTGGAGAATCCCGTCCAGAGTTAAGCAACATCTCACTGTTCAGTGTCCACAAAGGGAACAAAACCTAGTTTTCAGGTTCATCAGTTTTTTCAAAAGCAATGTACATGAGCCCACGTGTGTTATACAAAGCGATACGAAATAACTCTCCAAAGTTTTGATTGTCCTGTTTTAGGTCCTTCTGGAATTGAACCACGCGATTTTCAATTTCGTCTTCATCAGCTTCCCCGTCAAAAGCCCTGGAACAGAATTAATAGAGGAATTTAATTTTTATTCGTCCTGACAAAACCAGTTTGGAAACCAAGTTGGTTTTCAGGACAACATGAACAGGAGTTGACCATTCAGCCCATTGAGCCGCCTCCACCATTCAGTTAGTCCACAGCTGTAGTGACAACATAGAGAAGCTCACCAAATGGACAGACAAGTGACAGATAGAGTTTAATACAGAGAAATGTGGGGTGATGCATTTTAGAAGGAGGTAAAGGGAGAGTCAATACAGACTTTATGTCCCAATTCAACAGAGCCAGGGGACCTCAGGATGTATTGCTCTTTGAAGGTGGCAGCAGTAATTGAGAAAACTGTCAATAAAGCATCTGGGGCGAGATTCTCCCAAAACGGGAGAAATCGTAAAGCTGCCGTAAAACCCGGGCGGGTTTTACGGCAGCGCGCCCCTTCCCGACGGGGGTCCGATTCTGGTCCCCGGTCGGGGCTAGCAGCCCGACGCCGTAGGCTCCGGCAAGACGGGCTTAACGAAAATCGTTAAGCCCGCTTACCAGAGTTAGCGCCGGCTGACGCGTCATATGACGTCAGCCGCGCATGCGCAGTTTGGAAGACTCCAACCCGCGCATGCGCGGGTGACGTCATCGCGTTTTTGCGCGAAACCCGCGCATGCGCGGGCCGGGTTGCCCCTCAGCCGCCCCGCGAATGGATACTGCGGGGCGGCGGAAGGACAAGTAGTGCGCGGGCATCGGGCCCGCTGCCCGCGATCGGTGGGCACCGATCGCGGGCCCATGGCACCCTTGGCACGGCCGTGGTACTGCCGTGCCAATCGGTGCCATGGTTATAAAAAGCGAGTTGGTGACGCCGTTTTTACGAACGGCAAGACCAGGTGTGTTTGCCGTTCGTGAAAACGGCGGAAAGGGCTGGGACTTCGGCCCATCTAACAGCTGTGAATCGCTGCCGGCCGTAAAAAAAACGGCGGCAGCGATTCGGGTCGGGACTTCGGCGGGGGGGCGGGAGAATAGCGGGAGGGCGGGAAAAATGTCGGGAAGGCCCTCCCGCTATTCTCCCACCCGTCGTGGGGGGCGGAGAATTTCGCCCCTGGTTTCCCTGTCATATAGGTTGTGATGATATGAAGACACCAATCTCTTATATGGGTGACATTGTCCATGGGAGGTGGGGGTGGGTGGGCCTGAAGCTCACTTAGAGATCAGGGTACCCTTTCAAAATGGCGCCACAATCTCTGAGGAGCCGGTCTCACCGGCAGGTTCAGCTCGAAGTGTGGGCTAGACCGGCGGAAAACTTCTCAAGGAATGAAAAAATGACAAGAAGATATCGGAGCAGAATTAGGCTATTCGGCCCATCGAATCTGGCCCGCCATTCAATTCTGGCCGATGCGTTCCTCATGCCCATTCTCCTGCCTTCCCCCCATAACTGCTAATCTCCTTATTAATCCATAAATTCCCTTATTAATCGAGAACCCCTGATTTGTGCTTCAGGTGCTGTAACCTACAGGGCTGCAGACCCAGAACTGGAAGGTGGAATTAGCAGAATTGTTCTATTCTACAACATAAGAACGAGGAGCAGAAATAGGCAATTTAACCTCTCCAGCCTGCTCCACCGTTCAATATAATCATGGCTGATTTCATCATGGCCTCAACTCTCCCATTCTCACTGACCCTGAAACCCATTATGAATTAAAAATCAGTCTAACACCTCTGTAAATTTAATCATTGTCCCAGCATCCGCTGCAGTCTGTGGTAGCGAATTCCACAGATTCATGACTCTTTGGGAGAAGAAGTTTCTCCTCATCTGTTTTAGACGATCGCTTATCCTGAGACTGTGACCTCTTGTTCTAGAATGCTCCACAAATGGAAGCATCCGCGACACATGTACTTTATTCATATATATTTCATCAATCATTAAAGTGGCCATAGTCCTTGATGACCATGGGCTGCTTTCCCCTTTGAGGGGGAGAGCTGCCTGGTGGTGATTTAACCTGAGGGTCACCACACCTCTGGAGGGGTGGGCAAGGGTGGGGTCTTCATGAATCATCTCAGCCAGTAGGGGCTTTGAACCCACACTGCTGGCCTTGCTCTGCAACACAAACCAGCTGTCCCGCCAAGTGAGCTGAACTGGTTCCCATATCATTTTTCGACCTTAATTTGATCCCCCTCATTCTTCTAAACGTATAGGCCTAAACTGCTCAATCTGTCTTCATAAGATAGATCCCTCGGGTGGCATTCTCCGTCCAGCGTCCAGTGACACCGGGATCATGAATCACAATCGGGCGGAGAATCGTGTGTCAGCTGAAATCGAGGCCGGCGCCTGGCGCCAGCGGAATGTCGTGCTCCAGTGCCTCGGCAGCAGCGTGAACGTATTCCAGGCTGCACACCAGCGCGGACACGCAAATTATACAGTGAACACCGTTGGCCTATCATTAACCGCCATGATCCGGAATTCTCCGCGCCTCCCGCAATGCTCCGCCTCTGTCAGGAGAAATTACCAACGGCGCGATTCACTTGTGGTATTTCAAATGGGGAAACAATCACCATGGCTGCTGAGGGAGGTAGAGTTGGTAAGTTATCACTAAGGAGGGAGTGATGGGCAAGCTAATGGGGCTAAAGGCAGACAAGTCTCCTGGCCCTGATGGAATGCATCCCAGAGTGCTAAAAGAGATGGCTAGGGAAATTGCAGATGCAATAGTGATAATTCACCGAAATTCACTAGACTCTGGGGTGGTCCCGGTGGATTGGAAATTAGCAAATGTGACGCCACTGTTTAAAAAAGGAGGTAGGCAGAAAGCAGGAAATTATAGGCCAGTGAGCTTAACTTCGGTAGTAGGGAAGATGCTGGAATCTATCATCAAGGAAGAAATTGCGAGGCATCTGGATAGAAATTGTCCCATTGGGCAGACGCAGCATGGGTTCATAAAAGGCAGGTCATGCCTAACTAATTTAGTGGAATTTTTTGAGAGCATTACCAGTGCAGTAGATAACGGGGAGCCGATGGATGTGGTATATCTGGATTTCCAGAAAGCCTTTGACAAGGTGCCACACAAAAGGTTGCTGCATAAGATAAAGATGCATGGCATTAACGGTAAAGTAGTAGCATGGATAGAGGATTGGTTAATTAATAGAAAGTAAAGAGTTGGGATAAATGGGTGTTTCTCTGGTTGGCAATCAGTAGCTAGTGGTGTCCCTCAGGGATCCGTGTTGGGCCCACAATTGTTCACAATTTACATTGATGATTTGGAGTTGGGGACCAAGGGCAATGTGTCCAAGTTTGCAGATGACACTAAGATGAGTGGTAAAGCGAAAAATGCAGAGGATACTGGAAGTCTGCAGAGGGATTTGGATAGGTTAAGTGAATGGGCTCGGGTCTGGCAGATGGAATACAATGTTGACAAATGTGAGGTTATCCATTTTGGTAGGAATAACAGCAAACGGGATTATTATTTAAACGATAAAATATTAAAGCATGCCGCTGTTCAGAGAGACTTGGGTGTGCTAGTGCATGAGTCACAGAAGGTTGGTTTACAGGTGCAACAGGTGATTAAGAAGGCAAATGGAATTTTGTCCTTCATTGCTCGAGGGATGGAGTTTAAGACTAGGGAGGTTATGTTGCAATTGTATAAGGTGTTAGTGCGGCCACACCTGGAGTATTGTGTTCAGTTTTGGTCTCCTTACTTGAGAAAGGACGTACTGGCGCTGGAGGGTGTGCAGAGGAGATTCACTAGGTTAATCCCAGAGCTGAAGGGGTTGGATTATGAGGATAGGTTGAGTAGACTGGGACTGTACTCGTTGGAATTTAGAAGGATGAGGGGGGATCTTATAGAAACATTTAAAATTATGAAGGGAATAGATAGGATAGATGCGGGCAGGTTGTTTCCACTGGCGGGTGACAGCAGAACTAGGGGACATAGCTTCAAAATAAGGGGAAGTAGATTTAGGACTGAGTTTAGGAGGAACTTCTTCACCCAAAGGGTTGTGAATCTATGGAATTCCTTACCCAGTGAAGCAGTTGAGGCTCCTTCATTACATGTTTTTAAGGTAAAGATAGATAGTTTTTTGAAGAATAAAGGGATTAAGGGTTATGGTGTTCAGGCCGGAAAGTGGAGCTGAGTCCACAAAAGATCAGCCATGATCTAATTGAATGGCGGAGCAGGCTCGAGGGGCCAGATGGCCTACTCCTGCTCCTAGTTCTTATGTTCTTATATATTCCCAAAGGCATAGCTGTGGGCTGCCAGTCCTGCCGCTGGCCGGGAACAGTCGCGGGGGTGGGGGGGGGGGGGGGGGGGGGGGGGCTCGGTTGTGCAGCAGGGAATGGTGATTTGGGTCCTGCAGCGCACCCCACTGACCGCCCACCACGGCCCCTGGTTGCCCAGAGAACCACCAGCCGTATGGGTGCCCCTCAAAAGGCCACTCCCCCCGAGGAGCCCACAGACTCCGCTCCCCCATCCACAACCTGGTGCCACATTGCTGCTGTGGCAGCACGCAGTCCACCCAAGGGGGAAGCCCACAGCAGATCCCACAGGAAGCCACAGGACAGGGGCTGCAGGGCGTACTGTTGGCATAGGTAGTGATGGGTGCCGGGTCAGAGCCCCCCCCAAAGTTGCCATGGACTGATGGGGCAAGGGGTGCAGTGCAGATGGGGGCATACGGAGAGGCAGCAATGCAGACTGGGGCCACCGTGTAGCCGGTTGGACCAGGATGGGCTCAGGTGTACCATTCTAACATGTTCGCTTTAAGCAGCACGGTGGCGCAGTGGTAACACTACAGTCTCACGGTGCCGAGGTCCCAGGTTCGATTCCGGCTCTCGGTCATTGTCTGTGTGGAGTTTGCACATTCTCCCTGTGTTTGCGTGGGTTTCGCCCCCACAACCCAAAGATGTGCAGGGTAGGTGGATTGAACACACCAAATTGCCCCTTAATTGGAAAAAATTAATTGGGTACTCTAAATTTATTTTTTTTAATGTTCGCATTTCACCCCCAGCAGAGAATGGATTTTGGTTTCCAACCGGGAATGGCTGGAATCTGCCTGGCTGACGCAGCCCTGACGGATACACTGCGGCTGTACAAGCTGGAGCTGCTCCGGGAATACCCTGCCGAACAGGAGTCTGCCCCAGAGGAGGAGGAGCCAGCGGGTGGGAACGGAGAGCCGGCCATCCAGCAGGCGGAGGAGGGGTTGGGAAGGAGTCGCCACATCAGAACCCGTGTGTAGCGGCAGCACGTGTCATTGGAGGACCAGCCGGACCCAGCATGTCACCAAAGACTCCGGCTGGGCAACGAGACTGTTATACATCTCTGCTGCATCATGGAGCATCTGGAACCGCGGGGAGTATGGGGGAGGACACCTGCTCCTCAAAGCCGTCAAGGTGACGGTCACCTTGAACTTCTATGCAACGGAGTCCTTCCATGTGCCGAGTGGGGACCTGTCGAGGATCTCCCAGACATTCATGCACAGGTGCAACCGTGCCATTACAGAGGCCCTGCATACCCAGGCACTGCAACGCATCCATCTCAATGTGGACCAAGCCCACCAGGATGCCCAGGCAGCGGGATTCACTGCCATCGCTGGGAAGCCCCAGGTTCAGGGGCTGATCGATGAGACACATGTCCCCCTATGAGCACCGCCGCAGGAGGAATTGGCCTTCATAAACCAAAAGGGGTACAACTCCATGAATATGCAGCTGATCTGTGACCGGCAGCTGCAATCATGCACATCTGCGGTGATAACCAGGCAGCGTGCACGAGGGCTCCATCCTTGGCAGGAAGAATATCCCAAGGTAGTTGAGGAACTCCCCTGAGTGAGGGGTTGAGAGGTTGTCTTCTCGGTGACAGGGGTTATCCACTGCAGTCGTGGCTGATGACGTCGATCCGGAAGCCACAACCAACGCAGAGACCCGCTACAATGACGCATGCAATGACCAAGGGTGTGATCGAGCAATGCTTCAGCATCCTGCAGATGTGATTCAAGTGCCCGAGCCACTCTTGAGGTGCCCTTTAGTATAGCACTAGGAGCATCTCCCTCATCGTGGTATCCTGCTGCATCCTCCACAAAATCACGCAGCAGAGGTGCTGGAGGAAGAGGAAGTACTCCAGGCCTCATCCAGTGAAGAGCATGTAGAGGAGGGCCAGGGTGGCAGGGCATGGGGCCTGGGCAGCCACTGGAGGCCGCAAAATGTGTTCACCTGGCCACTGCACAGGGGACACTAATTGGCACCAGGTTCACTGACTATGGGACCCAGCCACTGGCTACTCGAACATCCCGTCCCAACCCACACACCCACCTCTCCCCCATGTCCAATCTCCCCATCCCTTGTGCACCCTCTCTGCACCACCCCTCTGGCAGGTGAAACCGCCTTCATTAACGTGGAACTCTCGCGATTCAGTCCCGGCGTCAGTGCTTAGTCTCTCAAACGGAGAATCCTGGAGCTCATCCCTGCAATCAATCGAGTGAACCTCCTCTGAGATGTCTCCAATGTCATTACATCTTACATCTTTCCTCAAATAAGGAGACCAGAATTGTGCACAATACTCCAGGTACGGTCTCACCAATGTCTTATATAGTTGCAACAACACTTCCTTACCTTTAAATTCAATTTTTGCTTTAAATGCCAAAATTGTATTCGCTCTCCTGCTGCACCTACATGTTAGTTTCCTGCAACTCATACATGAGGACCCCAGGTCCCTCTGCACCGGAACATCCCAAAGTCCCTCCCAATTTAGTTAATAAGTTGCTATTCCATTTTCCCGACCAAAATGGATGATCTCACACTTATCTCACACTTATTAAACTCCATCTGCCACATTTTGGCCCACTCACCTAACCTATCTATATTTGCCGTATTATTGCCAAGTTTGAGGCTGCCACAAAAATAGGTGGGAAGGCAAATGGCGAGGGTGACGCAAAGGGTCTCCAGTGGGATATCGGCAGGTTAAATGAATGGGCAACAACTTGGCGGATGGAATATGATGTAGGAAAATGTGAAGTTTTGCGCTCTGGCAGGAAGAATAAAGGAACTAGAACATAGAACGATACAGCGCAGTACAGGCCCTTCGGCCCTCGATGTTGCACCGACATGGAAAAAATCTAAAGGCCATCTAACCTACACTCTGCCCTTATCATCCATATGCTTATCCAATAAATTTTTAAATGCTCTCAATGTTGGCGTGTTCACTAATGTTGCAGGTAGGGCATTCCACGGCCTCACCACTCTTTGCGTAAAAAAACCCACCTCTGACCTCTGTCCTATATCTATTACCCCTCAATTTAAGGCTATGTCCCCTCGTGCTAGCCACCTCCATCCGCGGGAGAAGGCTCTCGCTGTCCACCCTATCTAACCCTCTGATCATTTTGTATGCCTCTATTAAGTCACCTCTTAACCTTCTTCTCTCTAACGAAAACAACCTCAAGTCCATCAGCCTTTCCTCATAAGATTTTCCCTCCATACCAGGCAACATCCTGGTAAATCTCCTCTGCACCCGTTCCAAAGCTTCCACGTCCTTCCTATAATGAGGCGACCAGAACTGTACGCGATATTCCAAATGCGGCCGTACTAGAGTTTTGTACAACTGCAACATGACCTCATGGCTCCGGAACTCAATCCCTCTACCAATAAAGGCCAACACACCATAGGCCTTCTTCACAACCCTATCAACCTGGGTGGCAACTTTCAGGGATCTATGTACATGGACACCGAGATCCCTCTGCTCATCCACACTACCAAGAATTTTACCATTAGCCAAATATTCCGCATTTCTGTTATTCTTTCCAAAGTGAATCACCTCACACTTCTCCACATTAAACTCCATTTGCCACCTCTCAGCCCAGCTCTGCAGCTTATCTATGTCCCTCTGTAACCTGCAACATCCTTCCGCACTGTCTACAACTCCACCGACTTTAGTGTCGTCTGCAAATTTACTCACCCATCCTTCTGCGCCCTCCTCTAGGTCATTTATAAAAATGACAAACAGCAACGGCCCCAGAACAGATCCTTGTGGTACGCCACTCGTAACTGAACTCCATTCTGAACATTTCCCATCAACTACCACTCTCTGTCTTCTTTCAACTAGCCAATTTCTGATCCACATCTCTAAATCACCCTCAATCCCCAGCCTCCGTATTTTCTGCAATAGACGACCGTGGGGAACCTTATCAAACGCTTTACTGAAATCCATATACACCACATCAACTGCTCTACCCTCGTCTACCTGTTCAGTCACCTTCTCAAAGAACTCGATAAGGTTTGTGAGGCATGACCTACCCTTCACAAAACCATGCTGACTGTCAATAATCATATTATTCCTATCTAGATGATTATAAATCGTATCTTTTATAATCCTCTCCAAGACTTTACCCACCACAGACGTTAGGCTCACTGGCCTATAGTTACCGGGGTTATCTCTACTCCCCTTCTTGAACAAAGGGACCACATTTGCTATCCTCCAGTCCTCTGGCACTATTCCTGTAGCCAATGATGACCTAAAAATCAAAGCCAAAGGCTCAGCAATCTCTTCCCTGGCTTCCCAGAGAATCCTAGGATAAATCCCATCCGGCCCCGGGGACTTATCTATTTTCACCTTGTCCAGATTTGCCAACACTTCTTCCCTCCGCACCTCAATGACATCTATTCTAATAGGCTGGGTCTCAGCATTCTCCTCCACAATATTATCTTTTTCTTGAGTGAATACTGACGAAAAGTATTCATTTAGTATCTCGCTTATCTCCTCAGCCTCCACACACAACTTCCCACCACTGTCCTTGACTGGCCCTACTCTTACCCTAGTCATTCTTTTATTCCTGACATACCTATAGAAAGCTTTTGGGTTTTCCTTGATCCTACCTGCTAAAGACTTCTCATGTCCCCTCCTTGCTCGTCTCAGCTCTCTCTTTAGATCCTTCCTCGCTTCCTTGTAAATATCAAGCGCCCCAACTGAAACTTCACGCCTCATCTTCACATAGGCCTCCTTCTTCCTCTTAACAAGAGATTCCACTTCTTTGGTAAACCACGGTTCCCTCGCTCGACCCCTTCCTCCCTGCCTGACTGGTACGTACTTATCAAGAACATGCAATAGCTGTTCCTTGAACAAGCTCCACATATCCAGTGTGCCCAACCCTTGCAGCCTACTTCTCCAACCAACACATCCTAAGTCATGTCTAATGGCATCATAATTGCCCTTCCCCAGCTATAACTCTTGCCCTGCGGGGCATACTTATCCCTTTCCATCACTAACGTAAAGGTCACCGAATTGTGGTCACTGTTTCCAAAGTGCTCACCTACCTCCAGATCTAACACCTGGCCTGGTTCATTACCCAAAACCAAATCCAATGTGGCCTCGCCTCTTGTTGGCCTGTCAACATATTGTGTCAGGAAACCCTCCTGCACACATTGTACAAAGAATGACCCATCTAATGTACTCGAACTATATATTTTCCAGTCAATATTTGGAAAGTTAAAGTCTCTCATAAAAACTACCCTGTTACTTTCGCTCTTTTCCAGAATCATCTTCGCCATTCTTTCCTCTACATCCCTAGAACTATTAGGTGGCCTATAGAAAACTCCCAACAGGGTGACCTCTCCTTTCCTGTTTCTAACCTCAGCCCATACTACCTCAGAAGAACTGAAAACTATTTAAATGTAGCAAAATTGCAGAAAGTTGCAGCCCAGAGTGATTTAGGGGGTTCTCATGCATAAATCACAAAAAGCTTGCAAGCAAGTTCAGCAGGTAATAGGGAAGGTAAATAGAATTGTTGGCCTTTATTTCAAAGGGAATGGAACATATAAATAGGGAAGTCTTGCTAAAGCTGCAAGGCACTAATTTGACCAGACCTAGACCTAGAAAACCCCTTATCTAAGGCAATTGCAGGCAATCCAGAGAAGGTTCACCAGGTTGATCCCGGGTATGGAGGGATTTTCTTATGAGGAAAGGTTGAGTAGGTTGGGCCTGTACTCATTGGAGTTTAGAAGAATGAGGGGTGACGTTATTAAGACGTATAGGATTCGCAGGAGCTTGACAGGTGATAGAAATCAGATTTTGTAGTTAGCTCTCGATAAGATAGATGAACGGTTTAATGAAGAAATCCTGGTTGGAAAAATCCTTTAATCCTGAAGAGTATTACATAGAATTTACAGTGCAGAAGGAGGACATTCGGCCCATCGAGTCTGCACCGGCTCCTGGAAAGAGCACCCTACCCAAGGTTAACACATCCACCCTATCCCCATAACCCAGTAACCCCACCCAACATTAAGGGCAATTTTGGACACTAAGAGCAATTTATCATGGCCAATCCACCTAACCTGCACATCTTTGGACTGTGGGAGGAAACCGGAGCACCCAGAGGAAACCCACGCACACACGGGGAGGATGTGCAGACTCCGTACAGACAGTGATCCAAGCCGGAATCGAACCTGGGACCCTGGAGCTGTGAAGCGATTGTGCTATCCACAATGCTAACTAAATAAAAATATATTAACCATAAAAGTGAGGAAAAAGCTGACAAATTATGAACAGAACACAGTTCTCACATTTTGCAAGTTGTTGGCCCAAATAGCAGAACAGACCTTTTGTGTTATGGTAAACTGGGCTGACATCCCAGTTCTGTTTTGATGGTAACGGCTGTCAGCTCATAGTGATAATTTCTTGTGGGAAACGTGTTTCACTGGACCATCATGGAAAATTACCGCAAATCGTTCATCTCTTAAATTTGACAGACAGACACTTCGGTCGAATTAAGTGAATTCCAAATCAGTTAAAACCAATCACAGCTGTAATGAGGATGAAACTTTAAAGATAGTAATCTCCTTAAAAAGTTCAGTTGCCGGGATGAGAAACCACCCCTTTTTCTACTCCGGAATCATTCTTACTTAATCTCTGAAACCTTTTCTCTTGCTTGCTTTTGCAAATCACCTGTTTTATGTTGTTGAAATCATTCAGTCGTTTTTAATAGTGTGTATTTGATTTGTAGAATTACCAAGTTGTATTTCTCGACCACTCGACCACTGTATTTGCTAAAGACAATTGATCTGACCAGCTTGTTGCAGGGCTAGTTGGATTTTGTATTGAAAAATAAACTTTATCAGTAGACACTAAAGCTGACGAATAAAGTTACAAATACTTCACCAAGAAGCGCAGTCTGGAATCTCTGTTATTTGGGAACTAAAAAGGGATAACGCATATCCAGGGTTCCAAGTAGACACAGAGATCCATCAATTGGCATAGTCGACAGGATGGTTCCTCTTGTGGCAGAGTCTAGGACCAGAGGGCACAATCTCAAAGTAAGAGGTCGTCCATTTATGACAGAGATAATGAGGAGATTCTTCTGGGTGAAAATAGAACGGGAGTCATCGCCTCAAAATAAGGGGAGCAGGTTTAGGACTCAGTTGAGGAGGAACTTATTCACCCAAAGGGCTGTGAATCTGAGGAATTCCCTTCCCAGTGAAGTAGTTGAGGCCACTTCATTAATTGTTTTTAAGGCAAAGATAGATAGATTTTGAATAATAAAGGAATTAAGGGATATGATGAGCAGGTGGGTAAGTGGAGCTGAGTCCACAAAAAGATCAGCCATGATCTTATTGAATGGCAGAGCAGGCTCAAGGGGTCAGGTGGCCTACCCCTGCTCTTAGTCCTGATGTTCTTCTGTTCTGTCCGAGGGGAGAATCTTTGGAATTCTTTACCTGGGGCTGTGGAGGCTGGGACATTAAGTATGTCCAAGGCTGAGGTAGGCAGATATTTAATCGGTTAGGCAATCAAAGATTATTTGGATAAGGTGGGGAAGTGGAGTTGAGGATTATCATCTCACATTTAATGGTGGAGCAGACTCGATGGGCCTACATCTTGTGGCCCAATGGTATGACAATTTTTAAATGTTGTATTTAAACGTTGTGGAAGAGACATACGCTCAATGGTCTGTCCTTTTGGACACACGGAATTGAGCTGCACAGTTCTGTCTGTTTGGCCGAAGAGACTCCAGGGTCAGATTCACCAACTCTAGCTCCAAATATGCTCTTATGTTTGCGTGATTTTTATGTGCAAAGATTGCCTACAGAGTTTCCTGTGCTACAACTCTAACACATACTGCCCACACCCAGCCGATATCTCAGAAACTCCTTCTCCATCACCTTCTGTACTTTTCAAGGGAGAACTTCCATCTTTACTGATTGTTCATGAAACCTGAATCCCTGATCAGGAATTCCCGGAGTGAACTGTTGTTCACAGGAATGACTGGCTGAAAATTCACAGGCCCCAAGTCCATGAATTTCTGCCAATGATTTAAACAGACTAAAAACCAGCCCATAATTTCTGCCATTTCAGCAATGTCTGCCATCAAGACTACAGATGAGAAATAGCATCACAGTTCATTACAACAGGAGAATAATGTCCACATTGGGATTGTGCTGTGTAGTGACCCTTACTGGTAGTGCCATAGGAAGGTGGCAAGTAACATTGTAACTGTGTGAGGAAAACAGAGGTAATTTTAAGTGATCTATAGTTGCAGAGTTAAATTATAGGAATAAGTTATAGCTTTAAGATGGTTGAATTAAATGTTGCCGTTTAAGGCTGTGTAAACCAACTGTGAGATTCATGCTAGACAGAAGTGTTTGTATCTGTGAAGGTCTGGACAACTCAAATTCATCTTGTTTTGTGCTCAGAGAGGGTTGTGGCATGAAACATAAACAAGCTTAATAACCAGTGACACCAATAGCGTAGGAATGCTTTCTGAGTGTAGATTTTGCTGAATATAGCAGTTGGTTTTAGAAGGCTAGATAGAGAGGAAACATCTTTCAGATTGTGAGAAGAAAAGCTATACCATGATGCAATGGTTAAGAAAACAATTGCAGAAATGGCTCATTAAGGAGACTAGAGAAATGAAGAGAAGTTTCCAAGAAGTCTGAAGTTACATTAATAAAGAAAGAACCGAGCAGCATGGTGGCACAGTGGGTTAACCCTGCTGCCTCACGGTGCCGGGGTCCCAGATTCAATTCTGGATCACTGCCCGTATGGAGTTTGCACATCCTACCCGTGCCTGCGTGGGTTTCGCTCCCACAACCCAAAGATGTGCACAGTAGGTCGTTTGGCCTGGATAAATTGCCCCTTAATTGGAAAAATGAATTGGGTACTCTAAATTTATTAAAAATAAACAAAGAAAGAACCGTCTGAAGAATAAGATAATATTTCTGGATGTTAAAGTCAGAGATGGGAAGTGACGAGCTGATATGGTAGGCCACAGACAAACAACAATTCTGAAGCAATTGGAAGGCTTGTTGTCCTTATTTCCTGAGTTTGTGCAGCATTTTGGAAGTATGTTGCGATTCAAGATAAAGGAAGTTTTAAAGGAGAGGTGGAAAACCTGCCGCTGGATTTCTTGTTAAAAGTGAAGTGGAAGCTTTGTTTGACAGGATAGTTGGAAAATCTGGAGTGCATTATTAATACAAACAGCTGATGGAAAACATTGTTTGGAAAAATGCTTTAAAGCGTGTCTTTTTGGGAGTAGAGTTAGGAAACTCATGTGCCAATCATCTGGGGGGATTGTGAGAGAAATTCACAGAAGATCAGTTCAGCAGCATTGGCCATTTAGTTTCAGAATGGGGGGTTATTTTTGAAAACTATATATACATTTATGAACCTAAGGAAGGAGCAAAGAAGCATTGTAGTATAATCAAACTTTCCATGTTTAATAATGTTTTCTTTCATATTATTAAAAACTAATGAGTAATCCAGTGTTTCTATTCCTCCACATTTTCGAAAAATAAATAAAAGTTACAGTTCTTTGAGCCAGCATTCCATTCTGGAATGTTTCTGTCCAGTGGTAACACCAACTGGGAAAAAACTGTGTCATTTATGACTATGCAGTGAAACGAGCAGATAAAGAGACATTTAAAGTAATGACAGTGGAATAGAACATCAGATATCTCAATGATGGGATGATGTATTTTGGATGAGGCACTGATCAAAGGAAGTGAAATTGTTCTTCCAGAAATACAGAACGTGGTATATGTGTGAATTACAGAAAAACAGGAACTAACTCCAGATGATCCAGAGTAATGGGAATGGGGAGGTCTGGCTGTCTTATCAGAAGAGAGTCTGCTGGTTGTAAAATATGGACCAATCCATTTCACGATGAATATTGACCAATGTTCCCACGTGACTGGATGACCCCATTAATCACAGATTGACTCAACGTAGAGTCTTGGCAGCATGGTGGCACAGTGGTTAGCACTGCTGCCTCACAGCTCCGGGTTCCCAGGTTCAATTCCGGCCTCGAGTGACAGTCTGTGTGAAGTTTGCACTTTATCCCTGTGTCTGGGTGGGTTTCCTCCGGGTTCTCCGGTTTCCTCCTGCAGTCCAAAGACGTGCAGCTAGGTGGATTGGCCATGCTAAATTCCCCCCCAGTATCCGAAAAGGTTGGGTGGGATAACTGGGGTACGAGGATAGGGTAGAGGTGTGGGTTAAGAACACTGCTCTTTCCCAGGGCCGGTCCAGCCTCAATGGGCCAAATAGCCTCCTTCTGCACTGTAGGGATTCTATGATCTTCTATGATGTTGGCTCAAGAGCTGATATGTTGAAGGGCCATTTGGACTCAAACCATAAATTGCTCCTCTCCACAGATGCTGCCAGATCTGTTATGCTTATCCAGCTTTTCCTCTTTCATTTTGATATCAAATATATCAGCAATGAAACTCACCTGACATAGAGCCAAACATCAGGTCTTCTTCCTACTTCAACTGTGTCATCTAATGGTTCCGGTACCATTTCGATTTCAGGAAGGAGTAGACGATATACGGCAAATGACTGTTGCATTGTGCCATTTTCCAAAGAACCAAGAACTCCCCAAGGTGCAGAGACAGGAACAATTGTACCTGTGGATAAAGGAACACAGCAGTTCCAGGTAAGGGGACTGGGTGACTTTGCTGAGATGTGGAAAACACTGATGTGGGTACATTGAATTATAGACACACAGAATGATGCTGTTCCTGTGCCTTTTGCTGGAGTTATCCAATTAATCACACTGACCTCTTTCCCCACTGACCCACTTAAATGTTCCCCATTATTTCAACATTTATCTTTTGAATAGCGGGATTGAATTTTCTTCCATCACCATTTCAGACAGAGCATTCCAGATTACAATGATTCATTGTTTCAATGAAAGTTTCCTCTGTTCTTTTGCCAATCATATTAATTCTATGTCCTCCGGTTATTGACTCCTCTGCACTGGAAACAATTTCACCAAATTTACTCTGTCAAAACCCTTCTAGGTTTGAAAACCTCTCAAATCTCCTGGTAACTTTCTCTGCTCAAAGGAAATTCCCTCCAACTTCCCCAGTCTCTCCATGTAGCTGAGGCCCATCAACACTCACATAATTCTCACAAATCTCTGTGCAACCTCTGCAAGGCCCTGGGCTCCTTCCTGAAGTGTGGAGCCCAGGATTAAGCACAATACTCCAGCTGAGGCATAACCAGTGTTGCACGAATGTTAAAAATAATTTTTTCACTTTTCGATTCTATTCTTTGAATAACACCAAGGATCTTTACATTGTGGCAATTCATGGAAGCTGGTTGTCCTTGGTGACCGCGTCTGCAGGAGGTGTGTCCAACTGCATCTACTGGTTAGTCGCATTTCGGAGCTGGAGCTGAGGGTGGATTCACTGTGGAGCATATGCGACGCTGAGCAAGTCGTGGATAGTACGTTCAGTGAGGTGGTCACACCGCAGGTGAGGATTGGACAGGCAGAAAGGGCCACCAGGCAGAGTAGAGGAAGGCAGGTGGTGCAGGAGTCCCCTGTGGCCATCTCTCTTTCTAACAGATATACTCTTTTAGATACTGTTGGGGGAGATGACCGTCGGTAAAAGCAGTGGCAGCCAACTCCATGGCACCATGGGTACACAGTAGGGGAGGAGGAATAACGTCAAGGTTACAGTGGTAGGGGATTCAATTGTAATTGGAGCAGACGGGCATTTCTGTGTCCGAAAAAGTGATTCCAGAATGGAATGTTGCCTCCCTGGTGCCAGTGATATCACTGAACGACCGCAGGGCATACTGAAGGGGGAGGACGAACAGGCAGATATGAAGTACACATTGTTACTCACGACATAGGCAGATGTCGTGCATGCAGAATTTAGGGAGCTAGTAAGTAGATTGAAAAAACAGGAGCCAGAAGGCAGTAATCTCTGGATTACCTCCAGTGCCACGTGAGAGTGAGTATAGAAATAGTAAATTGGTCAAGATGAATGCATGGCTGGAGGAAAGGTGCAAGAGGATGGGCTTCAGATTCCTGGGACATTAGGACCCGCTTTTGGGAATGGTGGGATCTGTACAATGCAGACAGTTTGCACCTGAACCAACATGGATCCAGTGTTTTTGCAGGGAGGTTTGCTAGTGTTGTTGGGGAGGGTATAAACTAACTTGTCAGTGTGGGGGAGGGATTCTGAGGGAAGATTCAGCAGGAATAGATGCACAGCCAAAATTAGAAGAGACATCAAGTGACATAGGAAAGCAGAGAATGTCTCGACTACTTAAGTCACAAGGGAGTTTGTAAGATTGGATGGTATTTATTTCAATGCAAGGAGTCTGATGAACCCAGGGAGATGAATTTAGGGCACAAATTAAAACATGGGGATATGATTTCATGATGTCACTGAGATATGGTTGAGAGAGGGATGGGATTGACAGCTCAATATTCCAGGATACAGGATTTTCAAGTGAGATATGGCAAGTGAGGTGTGGCAATTGTGATCAGGGAATCAAATACAGCAGTAAGGAGGGACAACACCTTGTAAGGCACTTCGACTGAAGCCAGCTGGATAGAACTTAAAAACCGAGAAGGAGCAATCAGATTGATGGGAGTGTTCTCCAGGCCCACAAGCAGACCGAGAGAAATAGAATAGCAGGTATGTGGACAGATCTCAGAGGTGTAAAAGTAATAGGGCAGTGACAGTGGACATTTCAGCTTCCTCAATATTAACTGTGGTAGTCAAAGTGTGAAAGGTTTAGAGGGAGCAGAATTCTTAACATGCAACCAGGAGAATGCTTTAAGCCAGTAAGGAGAAATGAAATGATAATCGCTTATTGTCACGAGTAGGCTTCAATGAAGTTACTGTGAAAAGCCCCTAGTCGCCACATTCCGGCACCTGTCCGGGGAGGCTGGTACGGGAATCGAACCGTGCTGCTTGGTCTGCTTTAAAAGCCAGTGATTTAGCCCAGTGAGCTAAACCAGCCCCTGTAGGCCCTACAAGAGAGGGAGCGGTCCTGGTCTTAATTTTAGGTAACGTTGTTGAGCAAATGGCTGAAGGATCATTTGTGAACATTTTGCAAACAGTGTTCGTAACTCGCAGATGCGAGTCAGGATGGTATTGGTGCGGCGTTGGTTCAATGAGATGACACATCATCCTAGGCACCAGTAGCTTACGTGTCACGGGCAATGACACCCACTGAAACCAGATATGCACAGATTGAGAAGGAGTGCTTAGGTCTTCTGACCGGCATCCTCAAATTTCATGATTATGTCTATGGCCTGCCGACATTCACTGTCGAGACGAATCATCGGCCTCTGGCCCACATCATCCATAAGGACCTGAACGACATGATGCCTCGGTTGCAGAGAATCCTGCTTAAACTTAGGAGGCATGACTTCAATTTGGTGTACACGCCTGGCAAGGAGCTCATCTTAAGGATGACCTGACGGTGATCGATAGCGATGCCATCCTTCTCAAGCTGGACAGGATTGTCATTCCACTCAGTCTCCAGAGCTTGGTGCTGCACCAGATTCATGAGGGACACCTGGGCGTCGAGAAGTGCAGACGCAGAGCCAGGCAAGCTGGCCCGGCATCAGCCAGGACATCACGAACATGGTCCTGAACTGGGCTACCTGTCAGCAATTCCAACCAGGGCAGAGCAAGGAGACGCTCCAACCACATGACCAAGAGACCTCTCCGTGGTCCAAGATTGGCATCAACCTCTTCCATGCTAATGACGCGACTACATATTGACCATTGACTACTTCTCAAACTACCCAGAGGTGCTGAAGCTACAAGAGCTCACCTCACGGACTGTCATCAAAGCCTGTAAGGAGGCGTTCTCAAGGCATGGCATCCCAATCACCGTCATGAGCGACAATGGCCCGTGCTTTAACAGTCGAGAATGGTCTATGTTTGCCAGGTTATACAATTTCAACCATGTCACCTCCAGTCCGCATGGAAAAGTCAAGAAAGGGGGGCACATTGCTAAATAACTCATCTGCAAGTTCGCGGACTCTGCTTCCGACATACACCTTGCACTGCTCGCGTACAGGGCAACTCCATTGTCCGGGGATAGGACGGCCAGATCGGTGGCTCAACTCCTGTCAACGACGCTTCCAGCCATACACCTGCCCAACCTTGATCACCTCCCGGTGCTGCAGAAGATGCAGCAGCTTCAAGACCGTCAAAAAAAGGGCTATGATGCCCATGCCTCCGATCTGGCCATGCTATCCCCGGCAGACACTGTCAGGATCAAGATACCGGATGGTGGGTGGTCTGCTCCGGCTGTCGCTGTTCGACAGGCCGCGCCCCGTTCTTATGTTGTACGTATGGTTGATGGCGCCAGCGTGCGAAGGAATCGACGGGCACTGCGCAAAGTTGCTTGCCCACAATCACTTTCCCCTCCACTTCCACATGTTGAATTGCCACCTCCAGATACCTCAAGCCACGAGGCCACCAGTCAGGCTTCCATCCCGCCTGTCAATGTGCCGTCATCCCCTCCACCACCTCTCTGGCGGTCAACCAGGATAAGACGCAAGCCCTAGAGACTGGACTTATGAACATTTGTTTTGTTTGCTCTGTTCTGTATTCCTCAGTCAGTCACGTTAGACAGACTCATTCACATGTACTTCCATTCACATACACCAAAAAAACATAAAAAAGGGGGAGATGTTATGATATGCAAACATGCAGCTAATGAACACTTAGAAGAGGACACGACCAATGAGCAGTCAGGACACTCAGGGGTGGTATCTCACTATAAAAGGGATGAGGCAATCATACCCCGCCTCTTTCCACAGACCAACATCTACAGAGTGAGACAGGGTGTATCCTCAGCATCACACCCCAGCACGTGGCTTAGAGCAAGGCTGGTTCAGTTAGACTGAGTTACTACAATTAGGTTCGCAGAGAGTCGAACTCAGTGAGAACTGTGCTAATAGTTCAATAAACACATTGAACTCATTTCAAAGTCTGGAGCATCTTTTCCTTAAAACTGCACCAAGTGGCAGCCTGTGTTATTCCAAACAACATAACACAACAACTCTAATAAGATTGAAGATGTGCAGTTGCGATCCGAGGCAGCCAAGGCTGTGGGCCAAGTGCTGGAAAATGGGATTAGAATAGTTAGCTGGTTTTTTTTGACTGGTGCAGACACGGTGGGCTGACAGATCTTTCTGTGCTGGAGGTTCCTGTGACTCTATAACTTTTTAAATCCACCTTCTCAAATTGTCCTGCCACATTTGAGAAATTTGGCAGTTGGCCAAAAATCAGTTTCCCTCTGAGCTAAAAATAGACAGCAGTTGTCCTCTCCAGAGTTTCCTGGTGGGTTGGGTCGTCTTAAAACGGCAGCTCACCTGCATCCCCCCCTTCCCCCACTCCAAATCAAAAGCCCAGCCCAGTGGCTAATTAGAGCAGCGGGAATGATCACCAGCTGGAAGTATATAAGCAGCTGGTGAATGGCAGTTCCTTTGTGACCTCACAGTACGGTCACCTGCCTTTCAGAGCGCTGAGTTTGCGGATGCTCCGACTCTGTGCCAGGCTCCGCAGGCAAGACCAGGGGGAGGTCAAGCAGGATTGGGGGATTCAGAGACAAGTTTCTCCATTTCAGACAGATGGTAAGATGGGGCTGGTGGGGGTGGAAGGGGCCAGACGGCAAAGACTTGAGTACAAGGGGGGGGGGGGGGGGGGGGGGGGTTGCGACAGTGAGGGGAGAGTGCTTTATGAGTCAAGTCATGGGCAAGGGATGAGGCAGGAGGGCCAACCTTTTTCTGTGGGGTGGGAAGACAGGGGAGGGGTTCACAGAGGCACACGATTGTGGGGAGGAAAGACTGGGTAAGGTTGCACACAGAAACATGGAAAATAGAAGCCGGAGTAGGCCTTCCGGCCCTTCGAATCTGTTCCGGCAATATGATCATGGCTCAGTAATATGTTCCCTTTTCCCCCCACATCTTTTGATCTGTTTAGCGCCTAGTGTTGTACCTAACTCCTGGAAAACATAAAATGCTTTGTCCTCCGCTGATTCCTGTGATAGCGAGTTGCACAGGTTTACCACTCTCTGGGTGAACAAATTTCTCCTCATCTTAGTCTGAAATGATCAACCCAATATCCTCAGACTGTGACCCCTGGTTCTGGACACACCCACCATCAGGAACATCGGGCGGGATTCTCCGACCCCGTGCCATTGGCGCCGGCGCAGTCGGCGTAGCGCCGGTCGGGGTCTGGCGATTCTCTGCACGCAATGGGCCGAGTTAGGCCGAGTCCCGCCGGCGCCGTTCTCATGTGTTCCAACTCGGCGGGACCTTGGCCTTGATATTGCGAGGGCGGCCTGGTGGGGGCGATCCAACCCCGGGGGGGGTGCCTGGCCTGCCCACCGATCGGTTGGCGGGCTTATCCTGGTGGGGGCCTGTATTCCTCCGTGCCGGGCTCCTATTGCTCTCTGCCATGTTGCGTCGGTGCCGGAGCGGAGAAGGCAAACTCTTGCTGGCCGTAACATGTATGTGCAAACTCGTGCCAGCCGTAGAGCGCATGCGCGGACCCACGGCGCCCGTTCTGATGGCCGTATCGGCAGCTTGAGCGTCATGAGGCTCCCTAGTGCCGTTCTGGCCCCCTGTGAGGCACAGGATCAATGTTCCCAGGGCCTGTTGATGGGCCGTAAAACGCTGCAGCATTTACAACAGCATCAATGCTTAGCCCCAGGATGAGGGAATCCCACCCATCATTCCTGAATCTACCCTCTCTCGTCCTGTTAGAATGTTATACGTTTCTATGAGATTCCCCTTCATTTTTATGAACTTCAGTAAATACAATCACAACTGACTCAAACCCTCCTCAAACGTCCATCCTGGTTTCCCAGGAATCAGTCTGTGACTGGGGAGGTGGGAAATTATTCAGAGTCAGAAAGCACAGAGGCTCGATAGGCTGGGACTTTTCTCCTGGAGTGCAGGAGGCTGTTTTAACGCAGTTCCTGGTTAGGATCTGGAAGCACTGCCTGTGAGTGTGGTGAAGGCAGATTTAATTGAGGCATTTAAGAGGCAAGTCTAAAAGGAAGCTACGGGAAGAAGGCCACATGGAGGGCAATGAAAACAGTGCACAAATCGGTAGAATGAGTTTGGAAAGAGTGTTTCTTTTTTTATTGATTGGGTGTGGACATTGTCGGCAAGAACAGCCTTTTTTGCCCATCCCCAAATTGCCCTTGAACTGAGTGGCTTGTTAGGCCATTTCAGAGGGAAGTTAAGACTATAAGACCATAAGACATAGATGCAGAATTAGGCCACTCAGCCCATCGAGTCTGTTACACATTCAATCATGGTTGATACTTTTCTGATCCCCATTCTCCTGCCTTCTCCCCATAACCCCTGATCCCTTATTAATCAAGAACCTATCTATCTCTGTCTTAAAGACACTCAGTGAATTGGCCACCACAGCCTTCTGCGGCAAAGAGTTCCACAGATTCACCACCACCTGGCTGATGAAAAATCCTCCTCATCTCTGTTTTAAAGGATCGTCACTTCTGTCAGAGATGGTGTCCTCTGGTTCTAGTTTTTCCTTCAAGTGGCAACATCCTCTCCACATCCACTCTATCCAGGCCTCGCAGTATCCTGTAAGATTCAATAAGATCCCCCCTTATCCTGCAAAACTCCAACGAGTACAGACCCAGAGTCCTCAACCGTTCCTCATATGACAAGTTCTTCATTCCAGGGATCATTCTTGTGAACCTCCTCTGGACCCTTTCCAAGGCCAGCGCATCTTTCCTTAGATAAGAGGCGCAAAACCGCTCACAATACTCCAAATAGAGATTCAGAAGTACATCCCTGGTCTTGTATTCTAGCCCTCTTGACATGAATGCTAACATTGCATTTGCCTTCCTAACTGCCAACTGAACATGCACATTAACCTTAAGAGAATCGTGAGCAAGGTCTCCCAAGTTCCTTTGTGCTTCTGATTTTCTCAGTATTTCCGCATTTGGAAAATAGTCTATGCCTAAATTCCTCCTTTCAAAATGCATTACCTTGCACTTTTCCACATTGTATTCCATCTGCCACTTCATTGACCACTCTCCTAGCCTGTCCAAGTCCTTCTGCAGCCCCCTTGCTTCCTCAATACTACCTGTCCCACTACAGATCTTTGTACAATCTGCAAATTTAGCAACAGTGCCTTCAGTTCCTTCTTCCAGATCATTAATGTATATTGTAAAAAGTTGTGGTCCCAGCACAGACCCCTGAGGCACACCACTAGTCACCGGCTGCCATCCTGAAAAAGACCTCTTTATCCCCACTCTCTGCCTTCTGCCAGTCAGCCAATCCTCTATCCATGCCAGGATCTTACCCTTTACACCATGGGCTCGTAACTTATTTAACAGTATCCTGTGCTGCACCTTGTCAAAGGCCTTCTGGAAATCAAATAAATCAAGTCCATTGGTTCTCCTTTGTCTAACTTCCTTGTTACCTCCTCAAAGACCAGATTTGTCAGACATGACCTTCCCTTGACGAAGCCGTGCTGACTCAGTCCTATTTTATCATGCACTTCCAAGTACTCCGCGATCTCATCTTTAATAATGGACTCTAAAATCTTACCAATGACCAAAGTCAGGCTAACCAGCCTATAATTTCCCATCTTCTGCCTCCCTCTCTTCTTAAATAGTGATGTTACATTAGCCACTTTCCAGTCCTCTGGGGCCCTTCCTGCCTCAAGTGATTCCTGAAAAATCACCACCAATGTCTCCATAATCTCCTCAGCTATCTCTTTTAGAACCCTGGGGGTAGTCCATCCGATCAGGTGACATATCCACCTTCAGATTTTCAGTTTCCCCAAAACCTTCTCCTTAGTAATGGTCACTGCACTCACCTCTGCCCCCTGGTTCTCCTGGAGCTCTGGCATCCCACTGGTGTCTTCCACTATGAATACTGATGCAAAGTAACTATTCAGTTTGTCTGCTATTTCTTTGTTTCCTATTATTACTTCTCCAGCCAAGTTTTCCAGTGGTCCAATGTCTATTTCTGCCTCTCTTTTACCTTTTATATATTGAAAAAACCTCTTCCTATCTTCCTTTATATTACTAACTAGCATGTGCTCACATTTCATCTTCTCTCCCCTTACTGCTGTTTAGTTGTCCTTTGCTCGCTTTTAAAGGCTTCCTAATCCTCTGGCTTCTCACTAATCCTCACCATTTTGTATGCTTTTTCTTTCATGCTGTCCTTGACTTCCCTCGTCAAGCATGGATGCCTTGTCCTCCCCTTAGCATGTTTCCTCCTCCTTGCGATGAATTTCTGTTGTGCCTCCCGAATAACCACCAAAAACACCGGCCATTGTTGTGCCACTGTCTTCCCTGCTGGGCTCCTTTTCCAATAATAATAATCGCTTATTGTCACAAGTTGGCTTCAATTAAGTTACAAAGTTACTGTGAAAAGCCCCTAGTCGCCACATTCCATCGCTTGTTCTGGGAGGCCGGTGCGGGAATTGAACCTACACTGCTGGCCTTGTTCTGCATTACAAGCCAGCTGTTGAGCCCACTGTGCTAAACCAGCCCCAATCAACTCTGGCCAGCTCCTCCCTCATGTCTTTGCAGTTACCCTTATTTAATTGTAATACCATTACATCTGATTCCGGCTTCACCCTCTCAAACTGCAGGGTAAATTCTATCATATTGTGGTCACTGCTCCCTAAGGGTTCCTTCACCTTAAGATCCCAAATCAGGTCTGCCTCATTACACATCACCAAATCCAGAATTGCCTGTTCCCTAGTAGCACCTGTTACAAGCTGCTCCAACAAACCATCTCTTAAACATTCCACAAATTCCTTTTCTTGGAATCCATTACCAATCTGATTTTCCCAGTTCACCTGCATATTGAAGTCCCCTATGATTATTGTAACATTGCCTATTTTACATGCTTTCACAACTCCCAATTTATTTCATGCCCCACATCCTGACTACTGCTAGGGGGCCTGCTCATAACTCCCATCAGGATCTTTTTACCTTGCTCAACTGTACCCACACAAATTCTATGCCTTCTGATCCTATATCGCTCCTTGCTATCGATTTAACTTCATTCCTTACTAACAATGCAACCCCGCCCTCTTTGCCCATTTACCTGTCCTTTCGATAGGACACATATCCTTGTATATTTAGATCCCAGCCCTGATCCCCTGGCAGCCACCTCTTGGTGATGCCCACAACATCGTACCGGCCAATTTCAACGTGAGCAACAAGCTCATTTACCTTGTTCTGTATACATGATAGTCAGGTAAGTTTGGTAGATTTCCTTCCAGAAAGGATATCAGTGAATCAGATGTTTTTGTTCCCCAACAATCAACAATGGTTTCATGGATCATCATTTGACTTATTGGGCAGGATTGTCTGCGAACCGGCGGCAACTCCGGCGGCAACTTGGGCGCCGAGGAGTGGCACCGGCACCGGAATCCTTCGCACCTTCAGGAGTTAGGCTGACGCCGGAGTGGTTTGCGCCCTGCCTGCCGGCGCAGAAGGGGCTTGGCATCATGCCAACCGGCGCCATAGCGCCTTTGCCAGCCGGCGTGAGTTGGCGCATGTGCGGGAGTGCCAGCGTGTGCTGGCATCAGCCGAGCACATGTACAGGGGGATCATCTCCACGTCGGATATTGCGGAGGAGCACAGCAGCCGACGTGGAGGAATAGAGTGCCCCCACGGCACAGGCCCGCCGGCGGATCGGTGGACCCCGATTGCGGGCCAGGCCACCGTGGGGGCACATCCCAGGGCCAGATCTCCACATGCACCCCGAGGACCTCAGAGGCCACCGCGCAGCCAGGTCCCGCTGGTAAGTACCTACTCTAATTTACGCCGGCAGGTCCGGTCGAAAACGGGTGACCACTTGGCCCATCATGGGCCGGATAATCGCTGGGGGGCTGCTGCCAGTGGCCGCCAACCGGCGCGGCACGATTCCCGCCTGTGCCAAATCCCCAGCGCCGGAGAAATCGGCAGCCGGCGGAGACAGGATTCACGTCGCCCCCAGACGATTCTTCGACCCGGCCCTTTATTTCCAGACATTGTTATTTCAAATTTCACCATCTGCCATGGCAGGATTCAAATCTGGGTGCCCAGAACATTGCTCTGGGTGTTTGATAACCCGCCCAGTGACAATACCACTTCGCCATCGCCTCAGGAAGGGACGAGGTCAAAGGGCAGGTATTTTATCTTCTCCGCTTCCACTGGAAGGTGGGTGAGAACAGGCGAGGTTTGGGGTGATTTGAGTAAATGTGAATTGAACATTGAATAATTCATTCACAGACACCGCAGTAAAATTGTTCGATTTAGTTCATTTCGGTTTTCCTGTTAGCATCCTCCTCCATTACCCAATTATTTTACCACCTGCAAAAGTTGAAATTATGCCTTGCACACCCAAATCCATATTATTAATATTTACCCAAAGTGTAATTATACTATTGCAGATGAAATGAAATGAAAACCGCTTATTGTCACGAGTAGGCTTCAATGAAGTTACTTTGAAAAGCCCCTAGTCACCACATTCCGGGGTCCTGTCTGGGGAGGCTGATACGGGAATCGAACCGTGTTGCTGGC
Organism: Scyliorhinus canicula; assembly: GCF_902713615.1. NCBI lineage: Eukaryota > Metazoa > Chordata > Chondrichthyes > Carcharhiniformes > Scyliorhinidae > Scyliorhinus > Scyliorhinus canicula. The sequence goes on along the minus strand of NC_052151.1, from coordinate 20,874,951 downwards.
CTGCTTGGTCTGCTTTAAAAGCCAGCGATTTACTTCACCCAGTCTGAAAAACAACTGTTCACCACGACTCTCTGGTTTCTGTCACTGAGATAATTCTGTATCAATGCTGCCAATCACTTTAAACCCATGCGTTTAAATGTTGCTATCATATTGTAATTTCACAAACACCTTTTGAAAGTGTATAAACACAACAACAGCTGTACAATCCCCATTATCCATTAAATATCGAAATGAAGTTTTTCAAACAGGATTCCCCTTGAACAATGATGTGGAGATGCCGGCGTTGGACTGGGGTGGGCAAAATAAAATGTCTTACAACACCAGGTTAAAGTCCAATAGGTTTATCTGGAATCACTAGCTTTCGGAGAGCCTGATGAAGGAGCTACGCTCCGAAAGCTAGTGATTCCAGACAAGCCTGTTGGACTTTAACCTCTTGAAAAAGGCAGAATTTTCACCGAGTCTCAATCAGGAGCCAGCATTCCCGCAGCATCCGGTAAACTAAGAGAGATGCAGTTTATCAGCTTCCACACGGGTTCATGTCGACTCAAATAGTGGGATTCATGCCTGACAAAGAACCTTTATTATACTCGGAAAATTCAACAGCCACAGCTGGAGTCAGAACATGAGTTTGGAATCTCACTCCCAGCACACGTGGGAAACCTACCCAGATTCTGGAAACATAAATCCTGCAGGTTTCAAAGAAGTAGCCCAAATGACCCTTCAACCCACTAGTCACATGTGAACGAGGAACACTCTGGGATTGACAATGGTGGAATTCTTTGGTCAGTGTGTCAGTCTGTACAGAACGTTTCAAGCGTGACAGGTTAAAGAGTGAATTGTTGTTTTATATTCTGTTGTTACTTTGAAGGAACATAGAACATAGAACATAGAACGATACAGCGCAGTACAGGCCCTTCGGCCCACGATGTTGCACCAACATGAGAAGTCAAAAACTAAAGGCTATCTAACCTACACTATGCCATTATCATCCATATGCTTATCCAATAAACTTTTAAATGCCCTCAATGTTGGCGAGTGCACTACTGTAGAACATCTGACATACCTGCAGAATTATTAAAATATAGATAATTGAAAAGTTTCCCCAGGCCGACCTCCAGTGCATGTTCCATATCCATTCCAGAAACCTCCGTTTCAACCAATTGGTGGCTTTTGAATTTCATTACATCATAACTCTAAGATTAGAAGAGAAAATCGATTACGATATGACAACTGAACTAACACCAAAATAGATCAGTGTTGAGAGGATTGTCCTCAGTTCCAAGGTGTGGTCACAGTATTCATGTCCTGGATGGGCTGACCATGTAAAAGATTTCGGAGTTTTGATGGAATTGTTGGCATCAGCACTTCCAGATTAATTTTGATTCCTCTCTCACTTTGTCAACTTTAGTGTTCTGCACTCTGGGCCTTGTCCCTTCCCCATTTTTAAAAAACAATAAACATACATAGTGAAAAGTTTGTTGACGTTTTTCTACACTGAATCAATACAATGAACACATTCCCAGTTTTGTAACCCCCACAAGACCCATGGGGACAACCCGCCCAATCTACCTGTGGGGCACGTGGATTATGAGCTCGCCCGGTGAGGGGTGGAGGCCCATTAATTTAATCAGATAAAAGGCGGCCTAGGAAGAAACCGGCATCTTCAGATGGTCCTGGCTGGGACGAGCTGTGCCCTTCACTTAGCTTAGCTGAAGGAGCTGAGTAAAATATACCCATGTTTACTGATGATACAAATCTAGCTGGGAATGTAAGCTGTAAGCAGAACACAAAGAAGCCCACAGGTACAGGCAGGATGGGTAAATGGACAATACCTTGCCGGACAGAGATGGCAATACTGCACAGCCCGCTCCACCAGCTGTTAAGAAGGGGCACCAGTGGGTATGCCCCCCCCCCCACCGCACCAGAAGAGATTCATGGAGATGAAACAGAGATTTCCCTCTAAGAAATTGCTCACCCATTTCAAACCAGCCAAGTTGCTTCTACTCACATGTGACACTTCCCCTTACGGAGTGGGGGCCGTGTTTGCGCATCGAATGTGCGACGGATTGGAACAGCCTATCACATTCGTGTCCTGCACACTGGCTGACGAGAGCACAATTATGCGCAAATTGAGAAGATACAATTTAGTGACATTAAGTCTGTTATAAGTTTCCTTTCAGAAAGTGGGTTTGATTCAGTGAATACAGAAGGAGCTGGAACAATCCCCAAGTGTACATTCCTTCACATTGTCTCACTAACTCATCCCAGTTCCCATACCGACCCATCTCTTGATCCGGTGCTGGAGAAGTAATCCCTGATATTTTCCTTACTACTCTACCTGGTAGTGAAGACCAATCAGGCGATGGCAACTCCTGTATAAAATGTTAATAAGAGCCGAGGACCGATTCCAGTCCAGTCTCATGTCTCAGGGTTGGCGTGTGAGCTGTCGCAACGCCGCACATGTACCCCAAAAAACAGGCATTAAATCATTTGTACTGGTCCAAACAATAGAGAATGCGGTAAACTCTGAACTATACTTACCCCGCTCTGAATTACGAAAATGGGTTTAAAGCAGTCAACTTCTTCACAGAGGTCGAGCACCTTGTCTACCGCATTCTGTGCAGCGAGTTGGTTCCAGAAGAGGACAGACACGGTTAAGAAGATTCTCAGCATCTTGGTGTCGGCTCAGATCACTGGTGAAGCCACTGAATGACTCTCAGCACCTTCAGCTCGATCTGCAGTTTGAGCAGAGAGCTCAGAGATTTTTATCCTGTTTTAGGGAGATGATTTTGAATAACGTTTAGCTACAGGCATGAACATCATGCATTGAAGAAATGCCCCAGATAATTAACTATGGAAATGTTTCTTCGTCCCAAATGTGATGAATTTAGAAATCATTAACCATGTGAGTGCTGGTTGCTGGGAAGTCTGCACTGTCCGCGGCAGCTATTTCATTATTAGTTCCAATTCACATACTCAGGATTGACCTCCCTGTTTGCAAGGTGAGTGGAATGGAAGATTCTGGTGTTAGTGACCCAGCAGAAACCAATTTCACATTTGGGTTTCATATCCGCTCAATTTTATTTGCTGGGTTTCCTGCACCGGCAGCAACTGTGAACAGAGTGACCATGCTGCACTCCAACCACGGCACAGACCACTATTTCCTCAGTGCGTTGGTCAGGCTGCTGTGCCTCCCACATTTCACATTGTTTCTCTTTCATCTCCCCTTTTCCAAGACTGGCTGAGGTACATTGTCATTGTGTCATAATCATAACAGCACTTACGAGGTGGCAATGATTAAACTCCCCGTGACCCTCGCCGAGTATCCCCTCCCCCCCCGTGAAAGGGGACGGGAACCCGAAATAATGTATAGTTATGGTCTGTATCAGGTCGGCCAGTTCTGGTACCAATAGGAGAGACTCGGTGAGGGGGCTGGATTCTCCATTTCTGAGACTAAGTGTTGATTCGTGGAGTTTCCCGACAGCAAATCTGGTACAAATATGTAAACAGATTATGGAAAGATGTAGGAGCAACTGGTGATAGGAGGAGATTTTAATTTTCCCAACATTGACTGGGATACACTTAGTGTCAGAGATCTAGATGGAGCAGAATTTGTAAGGAACATCCAGGAGGGTTTTCTAGAGCAGTATGTAAATAGTCCAACTCGGGAAGGGGGCATACTGGACCTGGTGTTGGGGAATGAGCCTGGCCAGGTGGTTGAAGTTTCAGTCGGGGATTACTTTGGGAATAGTGATCACAATGCTGTAAGTTTTAGAATACTCATGGACAAAGACGAGAGTGGTCCGAAAGGAAGAGTGCTAGATTGGGGGAAGGCCAACCACACCAAAATTTGGCAGGAGCTGGGGAATGTGGATTGGGAGCAGCTGTTTGAAGGTAAATCCACATTTGATATGTGGGAGGCTTTTAAAGAGAGGTTGATTAGAGTACAGGACAGACGTGTCTCTGTGAAAATGAAGGATAGAAATGGCAAGATTAGGGAATCACGGATGACAGGTGAAATTGTGAGACTAGCTAAGAGGAAAAAGGAAGCATACATAAGGTCTAGGCGACTGAAGACATACGAAGCTTTGGAAGAATATCGAGAATGTAGGACCAATCTGAAATGAGGAATCAAGAGGATTAAAAGGGGTCATGAAATATCTTTAGCGAACAGAGTAAACGAAAATCCCAAAACCTTTTATTTATATATAAGGAGCAAGAGGGTAACTAGAGAAAGGGTTGGCCCACTCAAGGACAAAGAAGGAAAGTTATGCGTGGAGTCAGAGAAGATGGGTGAGATTCTTAACGAGTACTTTGCATCGGTATTCATCGAGGAGAGGGACATGACGGATGTTGAGGTTAGGGATAGATGTTTGATTACTCTAGGTCAAGTCGGCACAAAGAGGGAGGATGTTTTGGGTATTCTAAAAGGCATTAAGGTGGATAAGTCCCCAGGTCCAGATGGGATCTATCCCAGGTTACTGAGGGAAGTGAGAGAGGAAATAGCTGGGGCCTCAACAGATATCTTTGCAGTATCCTTGAACACGGGTAAGGTACCGGAGGACTGGCGAATTGCTAATGTTGTCCCCTTGTTTAAGAAGGGTAGCAAGGATAATCTGGGTAATTATAGACCGGTGAGCCTGACGTCAGTGGTAGGGAAGCTGCTGGAGAAGATACTTTGGGATAGGATCTATTCCCATTTGGAAGAAAATGGGCTTATCAGTGATAGGCGACATGGTTTTGTGCAGGGAAGGTCATGTCTTACCAACTTAATAGAATTCTTTGAGGAAGTGACAAAGTTGATTGATGAGGGAAGGGCTGTAGATGTCATATACATGGACTTCAGTCAGGCATTTGATAAGGTTCCCCATGGTAGGCTGATGGAGAAAGTGAAGTCTCATGGGGTCCAGGGTGTACTAGCTAGTTGGATAAAGAACTGGCTGGGCAACAAGAGACAGAGAGTAGTAGTGGAAGGGAGTTTCTCAAAATGGAGAACTGTGACCAGTGGTGTTCCACAGGGATCCGTGCTGGGACCACTGTTGTTTGTGATATACATAAATGATCTGGAGGAAGGTATAGGTAGTCTGATTAGCAAGTTTTCAGATGACATTAAGATTGGTGGAGTAGCAGATAGTGAAGGGGACTATCAGAGAATGCAGCAGAATATAGATACATTGGAGAGTTGGGCGGAGAAATGGCAGTTGGAGTTCAATCCGGGCAAATGCGAGGTGATGCATTTTGGAAGAAATGAGATGAAAATAGCTCATTGCCACAAGTAGGCTTCAAATGAAGTTACTGTGAAAAGCCCCTAGTCGCCACATTCCGGCGCCTGTTCAGGGAGGCTGGTATGGGAATTCAAGATCCAATTTAAGAGTGAACTATACGGTAAATGTAAAAGCCCTGTGGAAAATTGATGTACAGAGAGATAGAACATAGAACAGTACAGCACAGGCCCTTTGGCCCTCGATGTTGTGCCAAGCAATGATCACCCTACTTAAACCCACGTAACCCGTATACCCGTAACCCAACAATCCCCCCATTAACCTTACACTGCGGGCAATTTAGCATGGCCAATCCACCTAACCCGCACATATTTGGACTGTGGGAGGAAACCAGAGCACCCGGAGGAAAACCCACGCACACACGGGGAGGACGTGCAGACTCCACACAGACAGTGACCCAGCCGGGAATCGAACCGGGGACCCTGGAGCTGTGAAGCATTGATGCTAACCACCATGCTACCGTGAGGATCTGGGTGTTCAGGTCCATTGTACCCTGAAGGTGGCTGCGCAGGTCGATGGAGTGGTCAAGAAGGCATACGGCATGCTTTCCTTCATCGGGAGGGGTATTGAGTACAAGAGTTGGCACGTCATGTTACAGTTGTATAATTATGTGGAGATGCTGGCGTTGGACTGGGGTGAGCACAGTAAGAAGTCTTACAACACCAGGTTAAAGTCCACCAGGTTTGTTTCAAACACGAGCTTTTGGAGCACTGCTCCTTCAACACTTGGAACACTTCAGCAGTCAAGGGCATTCAGCCTCTGATCTCCGGGTAAGCGTTCTCCAAGGCGGCCTTCAGGACATATGACAACGCAGAATTGCCGAGCAGAAACTTATAGCTAAGTTCCGCACGCATGAGTGCGGCCTCAACCGGGATCTTGGATTCATGTCGCATTACATCCACCCCCCACCATCTGGCCTGGGCTTGCGAAATCCTACCAACTGTCCTGGCTTGAGACAATTCACACCTCTTTAACCTGGGATCATCCCCTATCTCTGGATCTGTAACGATTTGATTACCCGCAAATGCTCGCATTCCAAGCATTGTCTGGCATCTCTGACATTGTCTATATAAATATTTCTGGAACATACCTCTCCATTCACCTGAGGAAGGAGCAGTGCTCCGAAAGCTCGTGTTTGAAACAAGCCTGTTGGACTTTAACCTGGTGTTGTAAGACTTCTTACAGTTGTATAAGACTTTGGTTCGGCCACATTTGGAATACTGCGTACAGTTCTGGTCGCCACATTACCAAAAGGATGTGGATGCTTTGGAGAAGATGCAGAGGAGGTTCACCAGGATGTTGCCTGGTATGGAGGGCGCTAGCTATGAAGAAAGGTTGAGTAGATCTGGATTATTTTCATTAGAAAGATGGAGGTTGAGGGGGGACCTCATTGAGGTCGACAAAATCATGAAAGGTATGGACAGGGTGGATAGCAAGAAGCTTTTTCCCTGAGTGGGGTACTCAATCACTTGGGGTCACAAATTCAACGTAAGAGGGGAAAAGTTTAAGGGAGATATGCATGGAAAGTTCTTTATGCAGAGGGTGGTGGGAGCCTGGCACGAATTGCCGGCGGAGGTGGTAAGAGGTGGGCACGATAGCATCATTTGAAAATGAAATGAAAATTGCTTATTGTCGCGAGTAGGCTTCAATTAAGTTACTGTGAAAAGCCCCTAGTCACAACATTACGCCGCCTGTTCAGGGAGGCTGGTACAGGAATTGAACCGTGCTGCTGGCCTGCCTTGGTCTGCTTTAAAAGCCAGTGATTTAGCTCAGTGTGTTAACCAGCCCCTATCATTATTTAAGATGTATCTAGACAGATACATAAATGGGCAGGGAGCAGAGGGATACAGATCCTTAGAAAATAGGCGACAGTTTTAGATAGAGGATCTGGATCGCCGCAGGCTTGGAGGGCCGAAGGGCCTGTTCCTGTGCTGTAATTTTTCTTTGTTCTTTGTTCTTTGGCACCGCACCTGGACCGATTCTGCTGCTGTTGAGGGACCTGCACCGGCACCACGTGGAACACAATCGATCCCAATGGGAAACGGTGCCGGATTCACTGGGCCCGTGATTGACACTCAGGAAGCTGACAAGTTGCAGCCGCAGATGCACACTGCACTCCCCACACACACCATCCCAGCCAACAAAGTGGCAGTAAGACGCACGGCCCAATGATTTATGCACACCAAGCTGGAAACCCTCCCGGGCGTCATGGAGGAGACACGGATCACCCTGTATCCCAGCCCTGGAAGGAGGTGCCAACTGCTGCCATTCACTGTGCCTGGGCACAAGGGCAGAGGTGGTCAGCGCCGTAGGCAACTCTGTCCGGACCGGCCAGCAGTGTCGGAAAAACCACATAACCTCCTCAGGGTCTCCAGGGTGAGTAGGTAGAACTGTTACCCTGGCACTGACCCGTGTTCCACACACCCGTAACCCCACTACCCCCAACCCAGAGTGCCGCAGAATCACCATCCTGCACCAGATCCTGGAACCCACGCCGGGCTCCAGAGCCCATCGCCGGGTGCCCTGGCCACTGAGGCCACCAGCTACCCACTCCCTGGGCTTCATGTGTCTGTCTGTCTAACACCGTCATTTTCTGTTTGCCCCCCCCCCCCAGCCCCAAGGAGAAGGCCGCCCATAGTTGTCAGGAGCGGAGACAACTGGAAGGGGACAGCCAGACCTGCAGCCCCTGCCCCTGGCGGATGTTGTGGGCTGAACAAGGCCAATGCCATGCCACCGGGACACCTGAGCATCAGACCCATCCAGACCAGGTCGCCCCATAAGATGGCCGCTAACAGGGACCCAGGTCGCAGGGCGGGAATTGCTCCAGCACATAGTCCCTCTGCTGCGCGATGTAGTGGAGGACGCAGCAGGCCACCACAATACGGGTGACCCTCTGAGCGTCATACTGGAGGACTCTGCAGAGCGGTCCAGGCACCTGAAGCATACCTTCAGGAGGCTGAACACCATTCGATGACGCACGAGGCCGCTGTATGGGTGTCCTTGTATCGGGTCTCCGCATCAGTCTGTGGCCACTGGATAGGTGTCATCAGCTACGGCCGCAGTGGATAACCCTTGTCTCCCAGGAGCCAAGCTCCCAGCCAAGGGGGCCGGTCCATTTCAGTTTGTGTAGAGCAGCCTGTCATCAGCAGGAATGCCACCGTGCAGCGACCAGCAGGAAGGCCACCATGCAGCGACCAGCAGGAAGGCCACCATGCAGCGACCAGCAGGAAGGCCACCATGCAACGACCAGCAGGAATGCCACCATGCAGCGACCAGCAGGAAGGTCACTGTGCAGCGACCAGCAGGAATGCCACCATGCAGCGACAGCAGGAAGGCCACCATGCAGCGACAGCAGGAAGGCCACCATGTAGCGACCTGCAGGAAGGCCAACATGCAGCGACCAGCGGGAAGGTCACCTTGCAGCAACCAGCAGGAAGGCCACCATGCAGCAACCAGCAGGAAGGCCACCATGCAGAGACCAGCAGGAAGGCCACCATGCAGCGACCAGCAGGAAGGCCACCATGAAGCGACCAGCAGGAAGGCCACCTTCTGCCGACCAGCAGGAAGGCCACCATGCAGCGACAGCAGGTAGGACACCATGCAGCGACCAGCAGGAAGGCCACCATGCAGCGACCAGCAGGAAGGTCACCATGCAGCGACCAGCAGGAAGGCCACCATGCAGCGACCAGCAGGTAGGTCACCATGCAGCGAATATCAGGAAGGCCACCATGCAGCGATCAGCAGGTAGGCCACTGTGCAGCGACCAGCAGGTAGGCCACCATGCAGCGACCAGCAGGAAGGCCACCATGCAGCGACCAGCAGGAAGGCCACCATGCAGCGACCAGCAGGAAGGCCACCATGTAGCGACCAGCAGGAAGGCCACCATACAGTGACCAGCAGGAAGGCCACCATGCAGTGACTATCAGGAAGGCCACCATGCAGCGACCAGCAGGAAGGCCACCATACAGCGACCAGCAGGAAGGCCACCATGCAGCGACCAGCAGGAAGGCCACCTTGCAGCGACCAGCAGGAAGGCCACAATGCAGCGACCAGCAGGAAGGCCACCATACAGCGACCAGCAGGAAGGCCACCATGCAGCGACCAGCAGGAAGGCCACCTTGCAGCGACCAGCAGGAAGGCCACAATGCAGCGACCAGCAGGAAGGCCACCATGCAGCGACCAGCAGGAAGGCCACCATGCAGCGACCAGCGGGAAGGTCATCTTGCAGCGACCAGCAGGAAGGCCACCATGCAGCGACCAGCAGGAAGGCCACCATGCAGATACCAGCAGGAAGGCCACCTTGTGCCGAGCAGCAGGAAGGCCACCATGCAGCGACCAGCAGGAAGGCCACCTTGCAGCGACCAGCAGGAAGGTCACCATGCAGCGACCAGCAGGAAGGCCACCATGCAGCGACCAGCAGGATGGCCACCATGCAGCGACCAGCAGGAAGGCCACCATGCAGCGACCAGCAGGAAGGGCACCATGCAGCAACCAGCAGGAAGGCCACCATGCAGCGACCAGCAGGAAGGCCACCATGCAGCGACCAGCAGGAAGGCCACCATGCAGCGACCAGCAGGAAGGGCACCATGCAGCGACCAGCAGGAAGGCCACCATGCAGCGACCAGCAGGAAGGCCACCATGCAGCGACCAGCAGGAAGGCCACCATGCAGCGACCAGCAGGAAGGGCACCATGCAGCGACCAGCAGGAAGGCACCATGCAGCGACCAGCAGGAAGGACACCATGCAGCGACCAGCAGGAAGGCCACCATGCAGCGACCAGCAGGAAGGGCACCATGCAGCGACCAGCAGGAAGGCCACCATGCAGCGACCAACAGGAAGGCCACCATGCAGCGATCAGCAGGTAGGCCACCTTGTGCTGACCAGCAGGAAGGCCACTTAGCAGCGACCAGCAACCTTGGCCATCCAGTCACACCTTTCCACTCCACACCCAGGTCCCTCCTGTCACACTGCCCCACCCACACCCAGGCCCCTCCTGTCACACCTTCCCACTCCGCACCCAGGGCACTCCTGTCACACTGCCCCACCCACACCCAGGCCCCTCCTGTCACACTGCCCCACCCACACCCAGGCCCCTCCTGTCACACCTTCCCACTCCGCACCCAGGGCACTCCTGTCACACTGCCCCACCCACACCCAGGCCCCTCCTGTCACACCTTCCTACCCCACACCCAGGGCACTCCTCTCACACCTTCCTACCCCACACCCAGGGCACTCCTCTCACACCTTCCCACCCACACCCAGGGCACTCCTGTCACACCTTCCCACCCCACACCCGGGCCTCTCCTGTCACACCTTCCCACCCCACACCCAGTCCGCTCCTGTCACACTGCCCCACTCCACACCCGGGCCTCTCCTGTCACACTGCCCCACCCCTCACCCAGGCCACTCCTGTCACACCTTCCCACCCCACACCCAGGGCCCTCCTGTACCGCCTTCCCACCCACACACAGGGCCCTCCTGTTACACCTTCCCACCCACACACAGGGCCCTCCTGTCACACCTTCCCACCCCACACCCAGGGCCCCTTCTGTCACACCATCCCACCCCACACCCAGGGCCCTCCTGTCACACCTTCCCACCCCACACCCAGGCCCCTCCTGTTACACCTTCCCACCCACACCCAGGCCCCTCCTGTCACACCTTCCCACCCCACACCCAGGCCCCTCCTGTTACACCTTACCATCCCACACACAGGGCCCTCCTGTCACAGCTTCCCATCCCACACACAGGGCCCCTCCTGTTACACCTTTCCACCCCACACCCAGGGCCCCTCCTGTCACTCCATCCCACCCCACACCAAGGGCCCCCCTGTCACACCTTCCCACCCCACACCCAGGGCCCCTCCTGTCACACAGCCCCACTCACACCCAGGGCCCAACTGTCCCAATTTCCCACTCCACAGCCAGGGCCCTCCTGTCACACCGCCCCACACCACACCCAGGCCCCTCCTGTCACCTTCCCACCCCACACCCAGGCCCCTCCTGTCACTCCTTCCCACCCCACACCCAGGCCCCTCCTGTCACTCCTTCCCACACCACACCCAGGCCCCTCCTGTCACTCCTTCCCACCCCACACCCAGGCCCCTCCTGTTACACCTTTCCACACACAACCAGGCCCATCCTGTCACACCTTCCCACCCCACACCCAGGCCCCTCCTGTCACACCTTTCCACCCCACACCCAGGGCCCTCCTGTCACATTGCCCCACCCCACACCCAGGACCCTCCTGTCACACCTTCCCACCCGACACCCAGGCCCCTCCTGTCACACCTTCCCACCCCACACCCAGGGCACTCCTGTCACACTGCCCCACTTCACACCCGTGCCCCTCCTGTCACACCTTCCCAGCCCACACCCAGGGCCCTCCTGTCACACCTTCCCACTCCACACCCAGGCCCCTCCTGTCACACTGCCCCACCCCACACACTGGCCCCTCCTGTCACACCTTCCCACCCCACACCCAGGCCCCTCCTGTCACAACTTCCCACCCCACACCCGGGCCCCTCCTGTCACACATTCCCACCCCACACCCAGGCCCCTCCTGTAACACTGCCCCACCCCACAACCAGGCCCCTCCTGTCACATCTTCCCACTCCACACCATGGCCCCTCCTCTCACACCATTCCACCTCACTCCCAGGGCCCTCCTGTCACACCGTCCCACCCCACACCCAGGCCCCTCCTGTCACACCGGCCCCCCCCACACCAAGGGCCCTCCTGTCACACTGCCCCACCCCAAACCCAGGCCCCTCCTGTCACACATTCCCACCCCACACCCAGGGACCTCCTGTCACACCTTCCCACCCCACACCCAGGGCCGTCCTGTTACACCTTCCCACCCCACACCCAGGGCCCTCCTGTAACACTGCCCCACCCACACCCAGGGCCGTCTTGTCACACCTTCCCACCCCACACCCAGGGCCCTCCTGTCACACATTCCTACCCCACACCCAGGGACCTCCTGTCACACCTTCCCACCCCACACCCAGGGCCGTCCTGTCACACTGCCCCACCCCACACCCAGGGCCCTCCTGTCACACCTTCCCACCCCACACCCAGGCCCCTCCTGTAACACTTCCCCACCCCACACCCAGGCCCCTCCTGTCACACTGCCCCACCCCACACCCAGGACCCTCCTGTCACACTGCTCCACACCAAACCCAGGGCCCTCCTGTCACACTGCTCCACACCAAACCCAGGGCCCTCCTGTCACACTGCTCCACACCAAACCCAGGGCCCTCCTGTCACACTGCTCCACACCAAACCCAGGGCCCTCCTGTCACACTTCCCCACTGCACACCCACTCCCCTCCTGTCCCACCTTCAAACCACTCACCCAGGGCCCTCCTGTCACACCTTCCCACCCCACACCCAGGGACCTCCTGTCACACCTTCCTACCCCACACCCAGGGCCCTCCTGTCCCACCGTCCCGCCCCACACCCAGGCCCCTCCTGTCACACTGCCCCACCCCACACCCAGGGACCTCCTGTCACACCTTCCTACCCCACACCCAGGGCCCTCCTGTCCCACCGTCCCTCCCCACACCCAGGTCCCTCCTGTCCCACCTTCCCTCCCCACACCCAGGGCCCTCCTGTCACACTGCCCCACCCCAAACCCAGGGCCCTCCTGTCACACTGCCCCACCCCACACCAAGGGCCCTCCTGTCCCACCGTCCCGCCCCACTCCCAGGCCCCTCCTGTCACACTGCCCCACCCCACACCCAGGGACCTCCTGTCACACCTTCCTACCCCACACCCAGGGCCCTCCTGTCCCACCGTCCCTCCCCACACCCAGGTCCCTCCTGTCCCACCTTCCCTCCCCACACCCAGGGCCCTCCTGTCACACTGCCCCACCCCAAACCCAGGGCCCTCCTGTCACACTGCCCCACCCCACACCAAGGGCCCTCCTGTCACACCTTCTCACCCCACACCCAGGCCTATCCTTTATCACCGCTCCACTCCCAGGCCTCTCCTTTATCACCGCTCCACTCCCAGGCCTCTCCTTTATCACCGCTCCAAGCCCAGGCCTCTCCTTTCACACTGCTCAACTCCCTGGATTCATATTTCATCTGGCTCCACTCCACTAGAATTCAAGACCGGCAAATACCTGTGAGGACAAAAGACAAGTGTGCCAAGTGTAGGGAACGCTCAATAACGAGGGACATTATGAATCTTATCAGAAATAAAAAAGAAGCATTCGTAAATGTCTAAAAGGCTCAGGACAGATGACGTGCTTGAAGAATATAAAGCAAGTAAAAAGGAACTTAAGGTAGGAGTTAGGAAGGCTAAAAGGGGTCATGAAATGTTGTTGGCAAACAGGATTAAGGAAAATCCTCAGGCATTTTTTACATATGTAAAGAACAAGAGGGTAGCCAGAGAAAGGATTGGTTCATTGAAGGATATTGGAGATAATGTCTGTCTGGAACCAGAGGAAGTGGGCAACATACCAAATGAATACTTTGCCTCAGTATTCACCAAAGAGTAGGACTTGGTGGATAAGGAGTACAGGGTAGAGTGTGTGGATATTCTGAGTCATGTTGATGTTAATAAAGAGGAGGTATTGAGTATCTTAAAAAGCATTAAAGTAGATAGGTCCCCAGGGCCTTATGGGATCTACCCCAGAATACTGAGGGAAGCAAGGGAGGAAATTGTTGGGGCCTTGACAGCAATCTTTGTAATTCTCATTGGCTACAGGTGAAGTTCCAGAGAAGTGGAGAGTAGCCAATGTTGTTCCATTGTTTAAGAAGGGCAGAAGGGATAATGCAGATGCCGGAATGTGGTCACGAGGGACTTTTCACAGTAACTTCATTGAAGCCTACTTGTATCTATCAGCGATTATTATTATAACCCAGGAAATGATAGGCCAGTGAGCCTGATGTCAGTCGGAGGGAAATTATTGTGAAAGGTTCTGAGAGATCGGATTTACTCATATTTGGAAACAAATGGACTTATTAGTGATAGACAGCATGGTTTTGTGAAGTGGAGGGCATGCCTCACTAATTTGATTGAGTTTTTTGAGGAATTGGCAAAGATGATAGATGAGGGAAAGGCAGTAGATGTTGTATACATGGACTTCAATAAGGCCTTTGACAAAGTACCTCATGGTAGACTGGCACAAAAGGTGAAGTCACATGGGATCAGAGGAGAGCTGGCAAGTTGGGTACAGAACTGGCTTGGGCACAGAAGACAGAGGGTAGCAGTAGAAGGCTGCATTTCCGAATGGAAGGATGTGACTAACGGTGTTCCAAGTGGGATCAGTTCTGGGGCATTTGTTGTTCGTGGTGTATATAAATGATTTGGAAGAAAATGCAGCTGGTCTGATTAGTAAGTTCACAGATAGAACATAGAACGATACAGCGCAGTACAGGCCCTTTGGCCCTCGATGTTGCGCCGACATGGAAAAAACTAAAGGCCATCTAACCTACACTATGCCCTTATCATCCATATGCTTATCCAATAAACTTTTAAATGCCCTCAATGTTGGCGAGTTCACTACTATTGCAGGTAGGGCATTCCATGGCCTCACCACTCTGCGTAAAAAACCCACCTCTGACCTCTGTCCTATATCTATTACCCCTCAATTTAAGGCTATGTCCCCTTGTGCTTGCCACCTCCATCCGCGGGAGAAGGCTCTCGCTGTCCACCCTATCTAACCCTCTGATCATTTTGTATGCCTCTATTAGGTCACCTCTTAACCTACTTCTCTCTAACGAAAACAGCCTCAAGTCCATCAGCCTTTCCTCATAAGATTTTCCCTCCATACCAGGCAACATCCTGGTAAATCTCTTCTTCACCCGTTCCAAAGCTTCCACGTCCTTCCTATAATGAGGCGACCAGAACTGTACGCAATACTCCAAATGCGGCCGGACTTGAGTTTTGTACAACTGCAACATGACCTCATGGCTCCGGAACTCAATCCCTCTACCAATAAAGGCCATCACACCATAGGCCTTCTTCATCACCCCATCAACCTGGGTGGCAACTTTCAGGGATCTATGTACATGGACACCGAGATCCCTCTGCTCATCCACACTACCAAGAATTTAACCATTAGCCAAATATTTCTCATTCCTGTTATTCTTTCCAAAGTGAATCACCTCACACTTCTCCACATTGAACTCCATTTGCCACCTCTCAGCCCAGCTCTGCAGCTTATCTATGTCCCTCTGTAACCTGCAACATCCTTCCGCACTGTCTGCAACTCCACCGGCTTTAGTGTCGTCTGCAAATTTACTCACCCATCCTTCTGCGCCCTCCTCTAGGTCATTTATAAAAATGACAAACAGCAACCGCCCCAGAACAGATCCTTGTGGTACGCCACTCGTAACTAAACTCCATTCTGAACATTTCCCATCAACCACCACTCTCTGTCTTCTTTCAACGAGCCAATTTCTGATCCACATCTCTAAATCACCCTCAATCCCCAGCCTCCGTATTTTCTGCAATAGCCGACCGTGGGGAACCTTATCAAATGCTTTACTGAAATCCATATACACCACATCAACTGCTCTACCCTCGTCCACCTGTTTAGTCACCTTCTCAAAGAACTCGATAAGGTTTGTGAGGCATGACCCACCCTTCACAAAACCATGCTGACTATCCCTAATCATATTATTCCTATCTAGATGATTATAAATCGTATCTTTTATAATCCTCTCCAAGACTTTACCCACCACAGACGTTAGGCTCACCGGCTTATAGTTACCGGGGTTATCTCTACTCCCCTTCTTGAACAAAGGGACCACATTTGCTATCCTCCAGACCTTTGGCACTATTCCTGTAGCCAATGATGACTTAAAAATCAAAGCCAAAGGCTCAGCAATCTCTTCCCTGGCTTCCCAGAGAATCCTAGGATAAATCCCATCCGGCCCCGGGGACTTATCTATTTTCACCTTGTCCAGAATTGCCAACACTTCTTCCCTACGCACCTCAATGCCATCTATTCTAATAGCCTGGGTCTCAGCATTCTCCTCCACAATATTATCTTTTTCTTGAGTGAATACTGACGAAAAGTATTCATTTAGTATCTCGCTTATCTCCTCAGCCTCCACACACAACTTCCCACCACTGTCCTTGACTGGCCCTACTCTTACCCTAGCCATTCTTTTATTCCTGACATACCTATAGAAAGCTTTTGGGTTTTCCGTGATCCTACCTGCCAAAGACTTCTCATGTCCCCTCCTTGCTCGTCTTAGCTCTCTCTTTAGATCCTTCCTCGCTTCCCTGTAACTATCAAGCGTCCCAACTGAAACCACGCCTCCTCTTAACAAGAGATTCCACTTCTTTGGTAAATCACGGTTCCCTCGCTCTACCCTTTCCTCCCTGTCTGACTGGTACGTATTGATCAAGAACACGCAATAGCTGTTCCTTGAACAAGCTCCACATATCCAGTGTGCCCGACCCTTGCAGTCTACTTCTCCAAACTACACATCCTAAGTCATGTCTAATGGCATCATAATTGCCCTTCCCCCAGCTATAACTCTTGCCCTGCGGGGTATACTTATCCCTTTCCATCACTAATGTAAAGGTCACCGAATTGTGGTCACTGTCTCCAAAGTGTTCACCTACCTCCAGATCTAACACCTGCCCTAGTTCATTACTCAAAACCAAATCCAAAGTGGCCTCACCTCTTGTTGGCCTGTCAACATATTGTGTCAGAAAACCCTCCTGCACACATTGTACAAAGAACGACCCATCCAATGTACTCGAACTATATCTTTTCCAGTCAATATTAGGAAAGTTAAAGTCTCCCATAACAACTA
This sequence comes from Scyliorhinus canicula, assembly GCF_902713615.1. Lineage (NCBI taxonomy): Eukaryota > Metazoa > Chordata > Chondrichthyes > Carcharhiniformes > Scyliorhinidae > Scyliorhinus > Scyliorhinus canicula. The sequence continues at coordinate 20,857,889 of NC_052151.1, read as the reverse complement.
CCCTGTTACTTTCACTCTTTTCCAGAATCATCTTCGCCATCCTTTCCTCTACATCTCTAGAACTATTAGGTGGCCTATAGAAAACTCCCAGCAGTGTGACCTCTCCATTCCTGTTTCTAACCTCAGCCCATACTACCTCGGAAGAAGAGTCCCCGTCTTGCATCCTTTCTTCCACCGTAATACTGTCCTTGACTAGCAGCACCACACCTCCCCCTCTTTTGCCCCCTTCTCTGACCTTACTAAAACATGACACAAAAATTGTTGGAGTTGGGGATAGTGAAGAGAATTGTCAGAGGACACAGCAAGATATAAAGTGATTGGAGTCATGGGTGGAGAAATGGCAAATGGAGTTTAATCCGGATAAGTGTGAGGTAATGCATTTTGGAAGGTCCAATGCATGTAAGAATTACACAGTAAATGGTGGAACTCTTGTGAGTACTGACAGGCAGAGAGATGTGGACGTGCATGTCCAGCGATCACTGAAAGTGACAACATACACGGATAAGGTGGTCCAGAAGGCAGAAGGCATGCTGGCCTTCGTCGGTCGGGGCATTAAATATAAAATTGGCAAGTCATGTTGCAGCTGTACAGGACCTTAGTTTGGCCTCATTTGGAATATTGTGGACAATTCTGGTCGACACACTACCAGAAGCATGTGGATGCTTTGGAGAGGGTACAGAAGCGGTTTACTAGGATGTTGCCTGGTATGGAGGGCATTAGCTGTGAGGAGAGGTTAGATATGCAAGAGAGGAAATTGCTGAAACCTTGACAGAAATCTTTGGATCCTTACTGTCTTCAGGTGATCTCCCGGAGGACTGGAGAATAGCCAATGTTGTTCCTTTGTTTAAGAAGGGTAGCAAGGATAATCCAGGGAACTACAGGCTGGTGAACCTTACGTCAGTGGTAGGATAATTACTGGAGAGAATTCTTCGAGACAGGATCTACTCCTATTTGGAAGCAAATGGACGTATTAGCGAGAGGCAGCATGGTTTTGTAAAGGGGAGGTGGTGTCTCACTAACTTGATAGAGTTTTTCGAGGAGGTCACAAAAATGATTGATGCAGGTAGAGCAGTGGATGTTGTCTATCTGGACTTCAGTAAGGCCTTTGACAAGGTCGCACACGGCAGACTGGTACAAAAGGTGAAGTCACACGGGATCAGGGGTGAGCTGGCAAGATGGATACAGAACTGGTTAGGTCATAAAAGGCAGAGAGAAGCAATGGAAGGGTGCTTTTCTAATTGAAGGGCTGTGACTAGTGGTGTTCTGCAGGGATCAGTGTTGGTACCTTTGCTGTTCGTAGTATATATAAATAATTAGCAGGAAAATGGTCTGATTAGTAAGTTTGCGGACGACACAATGGTTGGTGGAATTGTGGAGAGCGATGAGGACTGTCAGAAGATACAGCAGGATTTAGATCATCTGGAGACTTGGGCGGTGAGATGGCAGATGGAGTTTAATGTGGACAAATGTGAGGTAATGCATTTTGGGAGGTCTAATACAGGTAGGGAATATACAGTAAATGGTAGAACCCTCAAGAGTATTGAAAGTCAGAGAGATATAGGTGTACAGGTCCACAAGTCACTGAAAGGGGCAACACAGGTGGAGAAGGTAGTCAAGAAGGCATTCGGCATGCTTGCCTTCATTGGCCGGGGCATTGAGTTTAAAAATTGGCAAGTCATGTTGCAGCTGTATGGAACCTTAGTTAGGCCACACTTGGAGTATAGTGTTCAATTCTGGTTGCTACACTACCAGAAGGATGTGGAGGCTTTAGAGAGGGTGCAGAAGAGATTTACCAGGATGTTGCCTGGTATGGAGGGCATTAGCTATGAGGATCCATTGAATAAACTTGATTTGTCCTCACTGGAACAACGGAGGTTGAGGGGCGACCTGATAGAGGTCTACAAACTTATGAGGGGCATAGACAGAGTGGATAGTCAAAGACGTTTTCCGAGGGCAGAGTGGTCAATTACTAGGGGGCATAGGTTTAAGGTGTGAGGGGCAAGGTTTAGAAGAGATGTGCAAGGCAAGTTTTTTACACAGAGGGTAGTGGGTGCCTGGAACTCACTGCTGGAGGAGGTGGTGAGAGCAGGGACGATAGTGACGTTTAAGGGGCATCTTGACAAATACATGAATGGGATGGGAATAGTGGGATACGGACCCTAGAAGTGTAGAAGACTTTAGTTTAGACGGGCAGCATGGTGGGCGCAGGCTTGGAGGGCCGAAGGGCCTGTTCCTGTGCTGTACTTTTCTTTGTTCTTCGTTCTATAACTTTGGTGTGTTCTCACTGGAACAACAGAAATTGAGAGGCAACCTGATAGAGGGCTACAAGATTATGAGTGGTATAGACAGAGTGGATAGTCTGATACTCTTTCGTCGGGTAGGAGAGTCAAGTACTGGGGGACACCGGTTTAAAGTGCGTGGGGAAAAGTTTGGACCAGATGTGCCAGGCAGGTTTTTTACACAGAGGGTGGTAAATATATGGAACGTGCTGACTGGGGAGGTGGTGGGTGCGGGTACGATAGCGGCATTTAAGGGGCATCTAGACAAATATATAAATAGGCTGCTCCATGGCGGACTCAACCCGCGGACCGAGACTGCCAAAATAGTGCCCACATCGGCCGCTCGCCCGACCCGCACCGCCTGCACACATAGCACCCAGTACCGAAAGAGGTCCCCCTTCGCTGCGATCGATCTGCCCCCGACTCTGATGGCCGTGTACTGTGTCCACAGCTGCCTCGCACGTTTCCCAAACGGCAGGACCACATTAGAAACACGACGTCGGGAATTCGTCTGGTGGGAGATGGAGAATAGCGGGTCGGGTCTCAGGCCTGAGATGGTGGATATTCGGCACGGCGTACCTGGGCGGGATTCTCCGACCCCCCTGACGGGCTGGTAAATCGCCGGGGGGCAGCGTGAGCCCCTCCCCCGCCGGCTGCCAAATTGTCCGGCGCCGAAGTTTTGGTGGGGGCGGGAATCACGCCGCGCCGATCAGCGGCCGCTGGCAGCAGCCACCCCCAGCGATTCTCCGGCCTGCAATGGGCGGAGCGGCTGCCCGCATTAGGCCCGTCCCGCCGGCGTAAATTTGACCTGGTACTTACCGGCGAGACCTGACTCTGCTGGTGGACTCCGGGGTCCTCGGGAGGGCACGGGGGGGGATCTGGCCCCAATGGGATGCCCACACAGTGGCCTGGCCCGCGATCAGGGAGCACTGATCTGAGGGCGGGCCTGTGTCGTCAGTGTACTCTTTCCCTCCGCACCGGCTGCTGTGGACCTCCGCGATGGCTGGTGTAGAGACGAAGCCCCCTGCGCATGCGCTGGGATGACACCAGCGCATGCTGGGGCCCCCGTGCATCCACCAAGTCGTGCCGACCGGCGGAGGCCCTTCACCGCCGGTTGGCACAGTGCCAAGCCCCTTCCGCACTGGTTGGCGTGGCGCCAACCCCGCCGACGCCAACCTAGCCCCTGAAGGTGCGGAGGAGTCCGCACCTTCCGGGCGGCCCGACGCCAGAGAGGTTCACGCCACTCCTCGGCCCCGGGACTGCCCGTCCCGCCAGGCAGGGGAGAATCCCACCCGTGAAGAGGAATATATTGGTGCAGACCAATCTAGGCACCCTACAGACAAAAACAGGGGAATGCATAATATGCAACAAAGAAATGGCTGAGCAATGAATGCATACTTTAGCCCTGTCTTCACAAAAGAGGACACAAATCAGATACCAGAAATTTTGGAGAATGAAAGTATTAGTGAGAGAGAAGAACTGAGGGAGATCAATATTAGTAGAGAAATGATGCTGTGAAAGCTGATGGGATTGAAGGTGGATAAATCCCCAGGGCCTGAGAATCTGCTCCCCAGAGTGCTTAAGGAGGTGGCTCTGGGCAGCACGGTGGCACAGTGGGTTAGCCCTGCAGCCTCACGGCGCTGAGGACCAAGGCTCGATCCCGGCTCTGGGTCACTGTCCGTGTGGAGTTTGCACATTCTCCCCGTGTTTGCGTAGGGTTTCGCCCCCACAACCCAAAAATGTGCAAGCTAGGTGGATTGGCCATGCTAAATTGCTCCTTAATTGGAAAAATGATTGGGTACACTAAATTTATTTTTAAAAAAAGGAAGTGGCTCTGGAAATAGTGGATGCATTGGGGTCATCTTCTGCCATTCTATAGACTCTGGAACAGTCCCTGCAGATTGGAGGGTACCTGATCTCACTCCAATATTCAAAAAGGGAAGTAGAGAGAAAGCAGGAAATTATAGACCAGTAAGCCTAACATCGATAGTGGGGAAAACGATTGAAACCATTACCAAGGATTTCATTGTGGAACATTCAGAAAGCAGTGCCAGGATCAGTCAGAGTCAGCATGGATTTATGAAGGGAAAATCATGCTTGACAAATCTGTTGGAATTGTTTGAAGATGTAACCAGTACAGTTGACAAGGGGGAACCAGTCGATGTGGTATATTTGGACTTTCAGAAGGCGTTTGACAAAGTTCCGCTCAAGAGATTATTGTGCAAAACGAAAGCGCATGGGATTGGGGGAAGTGTATTGAGGTGGATAGAGAGGAAACAAAGAGTAGGAATTATTGGGTCCTTTTCAAATTGGCAGGCAGTAACTAGTGGGATGCCACAGGGATCGGTGCTGGGATCCCAGCTATTCACAATATATATTAATGATTTGGATGAGGGAACAAAATGTAACATCTCAAAGTTTGCAGATGATTCCAAGTTAGGCGGGAGGGTGAATTGTGATGAGGATGCAAGGATCCAACAGCAAGATTCTGGACAGGTTGAGCGAGTGAGCAAATCAATAGCAGATGCAGTATAATTTGGATAAGTGTGAGGTTATTCACTTTGGAAGCAAAAACAGGAAGGCAGATTACTACCTGAATGGTTGTAAATTAGGAGAGTGGAGCGTGCGGCGGGACCTGGGTGTCCTTGTGCACCAGTCGCTGAAGGTAAGCATGCAGGTGCAGCAGGCGATAAAGAAGGCTAATGGGATGTTGGCCTTCACTGCGAGAGGTTTTGAGTATAGAAGCAGGGATGTGTTGCTGCAATTATACAGGGTTTGGTGAGGGCACACCTAGAATATTGTGTACAGTTTTGGTCTCCTTTCCTGACGAAGGGTGTTCTTGCTCTCTCTCTCTCTCTCTCTCGAGTGCAGCGGAAGTTTACCAGGGATGGCGGGCCTGTCATATGAGGAGAGATTGACTAGGTTGGGATTGTTCTCGCTGGACTTCAGAAGAATGGGGGGGGGATCTCATAGAGACTTATAAAATTCTAACAGGACGAGACAGGGTAGATGCAGGGATGATGTACCCGATGGGGGTGTGTCCAGAACCAGTGGTCACAGTCTGGGAATTCAGGGTAATCCATTTCGGACAGAAATGAGGAGATATTTCTTCACCCAAAGAGTGGTGAGCCTGTGGAATTCATTACCACAGGACGTAGTTGATACTAAACATTGAATCTACTCATGAGGTGGCTGGATATATCCCTTGGGGAGAATGGGATCAAAGGCTATGGGGAGAAAGCAGATTAGGCTATTGAGTCGGATGATCAGCCATGATCGTGATGAATGGCGGAGCAGGCTCGAAGGGCCGAATGGCCTCCTCCTGCTCCTATCTTCTATGTATCTATTTATCTATGTAACATCCACTGCCGACTCTCATCAATCATCTTCGTCACTTCTTCATATGGCTTCTATTCATATTTCCAAGCCAGTTAATGTTCATATGCTCCAAATGGAGCTGGATGCGGAAGCTGCCATTTCCAGGGAGGTTCTTATCAAGCAAGGAGTGTATACTTTGGGCGGGATTCTCCGCGAACTGGTGGGGCGGGCCACTTACGGGCCGAGGAGTGGCGTGAACCACTCCGACTGCAGGCCGCCCCGATGGTGCGGAATCCTCCGCACCTTCAGGGGCTAGGCCAGCACGGGAGTGTTTGGCGCCACGCCAGGCGGTGCAGAAGGGCTTGACACCATGGCAACTTGCACCGAAGGGCCTCCGCCTGCCGGCATGAGTTGACGCATGCGTGGGAACGCCAGCGTGTGCTGGCGTCATCCCAGCGCATGCGCAGGGGGTTCTCTGTGCCGGCCATGGCGGAGGTTGACAGCGACCGTTGCGGAGGGAAAGAGTACACTGATGGCACAGGCCCACCCGCGGATCAGTGGGCCCCGATTGTGGGCTAGGACACCATGGGGGCACCCCCCCGTGGCCAGTTCCCCCCGCGTTCCCCCGAGGAATCTGCAGGCCGCACGTGGAGCCAGGTCCTGCCGGTAAGAACCTGTTGTGATTTACGCCGGCTCGACCCGCCGAAAACGGGCAGCCACTCAACCCATCGCGGACCGGAGAATCGCCGAAGAGGCTGCTGCCAGCGGCCACCGACTGGCGCAGTGCATTTCCCGCCCCCGGCACCGGAGAATTCGGCAGTCAGCGGGGGCGGGATTCACACTGCCCCCCGGCAATTCTCCGACCCGGCGGGGGGTCCGGGAATCCCGCTCAAGGGTCGACATGGCGGCTCATTTGGCCACTGATACAGGGGAGTGGCTGATTATTGTAGTATCTACCCTCACACTGGTGGTTTCTGGGCTCCAGTCAATGCACCTTTCTTTTACTGTTGTGCAAGGAAATGGCCCTCGCCTGTTGGGCCACGATTGGCTACACCAGCTGCAGTTTGATTGGCAGCATATCCTGCAAGGAGGCACTGGTGGTTTGTGTACGGTACTGAGCAAATTCCCAGAGGTTTCCCAGCCTGCTTTGGGTACCATTAAAGGGGCAGTGGCCAAAATCCCGGTGTGCCAGTAAGCCCAGCACTGATATTTTCATCTTGCCTGGTTTCCTATGCTATAGTGGAGATGGTTGAGACCGTACCTCAGCATTTGGTAAGTTTGAGCATTATTCAGCCAGTGCGCTTGGCTGATTGGGCGGCGCAGGTTGTCCCCGTAATTAAGCCTGATAGGACAGTCTGCCTCTGTGGAGAATAAAAAGGCATGCTTGTTAGGTGGATTGTTCATTCTGAATTCTCCCTCAGCGTACCCGAACAGGTGCCGTCGTGTGGCGACGAGGGGATTTTCATAGAAACATCATTGTTGTATTATTTTGAGCCTACTTGTGACACCAGTAAAGATTATTATTATTATTGAATTGACAGTGGACTAGGCTTTGAGTTCAGACCGTTATCCTTTACCTCACATTGAGCTGGAGCTTGATAAAGCCTCATGGAATTATGTCACAATTTATACACACAAGGGACTTTCTGAATACACCTGACTTCCGTTCAGAGTCTCTCAGGCATGCGCAGTCTTCCAGCGCATCACGGAGAATATCCTGCTCAGATTGCCCCAGGTTGCGGTTCACTGATTTGGCGTGTTAGTCACAGGGGCCACGGAGCACAATCATTTCCAGAACCTCAAGGTGGTGTAGAAACGGTTTTCCAAACATGGGGTCCGCCTGCACAGGGCGAAGTGCGTGTTTCCCACGAAGGAAGTGATATATTTGGGATATCGGGTGGATTGAGATGGCCGGCACCCGATTCGAGATGGGGAGGAAAATGGCCCCCGCTCCAAGAGACGGCACGGAACTTCGATCTTTCCTTTATTCTGCCGCTTTACTCTGAATTTGGCTATCGCCTCGCCAGCCTCCACTTGCTTTTGAAAAAGCACCAGCCTTGTCTTAGGGCAAGGCTCAGGATATGGCGTCTAACAAGGTGAAATGACCATCGCCTTCTTCAGGAGTGTTGACACATTTTGGCTCCTCAAAACCGTTGTATGTCACGTGCGATGCTTCACCGTATGGTATTGGGGTAGCTTTGTCCAAGCGAATGGACGATGACCGTGACCGTCGGTAGCTGTGCCTCCGGGACGCCAGCTGCGTGACAGAAAATGTGGCCAGATCAAAGAAGAAGGTCTGGCAGTCATATTCGGTGTAAAGGCATTTCACCAATACGGCTATGGTCGCCATTTCTTTATCGTCATCGATCACAGGCCATTGCTCAGCCTCTTCCGTGACGACAAGGCGGTTCTATTTCAAATCCCAGGATGAGGAAGATGAGAATGTTTTGGGAATGTGGTTGCGATTGTATCTCTAATAGACCTGGCAGGCTGAGAGGGGTTTGCAGGAATATCACTGTGTTGTTTTGCAAAAATATGAGTGGGACCACTCAAACAAAAATATTTAAAAAAACATTTAACAACATTTGATTTTAAATGTTTTGTTTTTACAATTGGGAAATAATCCTTCAGATGGAGAGCTGGCCTCACTTCAGCCAGGACCAGTCCCTGGAATGGGGGTCTCCCAGTTTCCCGCAGCTTTCACACAAAGGAGGGGGAACTGGCAGCAATCCCAATCGAGGACATTATCCTGTCAGTACAACCTCTTCCTGTGACATCTGCAATGCAAAGTGTGGAGGGAAGGAGCTCTTGATCCTCCAGAAAATTTGAAGCCGTGAGGAAAGGAGAATGAGACCCGGTTGGCACGGTGGTTAGCACTGCCACCTCACAGCGCCAGGGACCAGGGTTCAATTCCAAACTTGGGTGACAGTCGATGTGGAGTTTGCACATCCTCCCGTGGCCTGTGTGGGTTTCTTCCGGGTGCTCCGGTATCCTCCTATGGTCCAAAAAGTGCAGGTTATGTGGATTGGCCCCTTAGTGTCCAAAGGTTAGGTGATGTTACGGCTTTGCGGGGGTGTGGGCCTAGGTAGGGTACTCTTTCAGAGGGTCAGTCCAGACTCGGTGGGCCGAATGGCCTTCTTCTGCATTTTTGATAAGGGAATAGATAAATGTTTCCGTGGCTGCAAATGACACTCCAGGACGTTGCCTCCCTGGTGCTACGGTCAAGGATGTCTCTGAGCTGTGACAGGACATTCTGGATGGTGAACAGCCAGTGATTGTGCTGCACATTGGTACAACTGACACATCACAAAAAAGAGATGAAGTCCTAAAAGCAGAATATAGGGACTGAGGAAGAAAGTTTAGATGTCGGGCCACAAAGGTAGTGATCTCAGGATTACTACCAATGCCATGTGCTAGTCAGAGTAGAAATAGTAGGACGTGTCGCATGAGTACGTGGCTGAAGAGATGGTGCATGGTGTGAGGGGAAGTGTTTCAGATTCCAGGAACATTCGGACCAGTTTTAGGGAATGTGGGACCTGTACAAAACGGACGGGTTACACCTGGGCAGGACCGGTTTAAACACATATGGCTGGGGTGGGTGGGTGGGGGGGTGGGGGGGGGGGGGTAGCAATCTATGTATGGATTCAGAGCAGGGGGATTCAAGAACAAGAGACAAAGACAGCAAAGGGAATAAGAAATGTGATAGGCAGAGAAATCAAGGGCCCATAGCAGATAATGGCACTGTAAAAAATAGCAGGGACAGGTTGAGGGACGTTGAAAGGACTAACCTTAACGTTTTGTTCCTGAAAGCTCTGAACATTCAAACTAAAATGGATGAAATAGTGCACAGGTCGATGTAAAGGGATATGATACAGTAGGGATTTTGGAGATGTGGCTCCAAGGTGACCAAGGATAGGAACTAAACATTGAGGGCTCTTCCGTTTTTAGGAAGAACAGGCAGAAAGGAAAAGGTAGTGTAGTTACATTATTGATTAAAGAAGATGTTGCATAAAGTATAAATCTTTTTATTGTCACAAGTAGGCTTACATTAACACTGCAATGAAGTTACTGTGAAAAGCCCCTAGTCGCCACATTCTGCCGCCTGATCGGGTACACAGAGGGAGAATTCTCAGCTGGTACGGGAATTGAACCCGTGCTGCTGGCCTTGTTCTGCATCACCTATCTGCTGTCTAGCCCACTGAGCTAAACCAGCCCCTCTTGATCCAAGATTGAGGAATTATATTAGCACAGACGATGTGAAACCTGTCTGGGTCAAGCTAAGAAACAGCAAGGGGCAAAATACAATTGTAGGGGTGGTGCAATCCATCCAAACTGCAGAGGGAATGGTGGGAATAGCATTAGACAGGAAATCGGAGATGCATGTGATAAAGAAACATTTATGATTATATGTGACTTTAATCTGCATATAGATTGGGTGAGTCAAATTAGCCACAGTACAATAGAGGAGGAATTTCTGGAGTGTGTATTGGATGGTTTTCTGGGCCAAGGTGTTGAGGAACCAACAAGGGAGCAGACCATCATGGGCTGGGTGTGTGCAATGAGAAAGGATTAGTTGGCAATTGAGTTGTGAGAGAACCCTTGAGGATAAGTTGTTGATTCTGAGAGCAGGGTTCTGAATCTCAATAAAGGTAACAATAATGGTATTAGGCATGAGTTGGCAATGTTGGACTGGGAAACATTACTGAAAGGAAGGGCAGTGGATAGGCAATGGCAGGCATTCAAGGAACGAATCAGTGAACTGAGAAAGTTGTTTATTTCCATTTGGCGCAAGAATAGAAAGGGAACTGTGACCAAACCATGGCTTACAAGGGAAATTAGATATGGTATTAGAGTCAAAGAAGAGGATTCAGCAAAACGGAACAAGGGTTTGATAAAGAAGGGGACAATACAATATGAAAGGAATCTTGTGGGGAACATAAAAACTTATTGTAAAGGTTTCTATAGGAATGTAAAGAGAAAATGATTGATAAAAATTAATGCAAGCCCCTTACGGTCAGAAACGGGAGAATTCAGGAACGGGGAGCAAATAAATGGCTGAGGAACTAAATTCATACTTTGATTCTGTCTTCACAAAGGAAGACATGAATTATGTACCAGAAGTTTTGAGTAACACAAGGTTTTGTGAGGAGCTGAAGGAAATTAATATTAGTAGGGAAATGATTTGGGGGCAATGAATTGGATTGCAGGTGGGTATATCTCCAGGGCCTGATAAATCCTTCGCTAATACAACCCCATATTCAAAAAGGGAGGCAGAGAGAAAAAATGGAGCAATAGACCAGTGAGCCTAACATCGGCAGGGTGGTGGGGGAGGGAGTTGCTGAAGACTATTAACAAGGATTTAGAAATTTAGAAAGCAGTGACAAATCTACTCAAATTCTTTGAAGATGTAACTAGTACAGGGGGGAGGGGGAGCAACCAGAAGTTGTGGGGCACATAGGCACCAACGACATGGCTAAGAAAAGGGATGAGGATCTAAAAAGTGATTTTAGGAAGTTAGGTTGGAAGCTAAGACAAGCAGAGTGGTGATCTCAGGATTGCTACTGGTGCCACGTGCAAGTGAGGCAAGGAACGAGAGAGCGAGTGCAGCTGAACACGTGGCGACAGGGCTGGTGCAGGAGGAAAGGCTTCAGATATGTGGATCATTGGGATACCTTCTGGGGAAGGAGGGACCTGTACATGGAGCTTCAAGTCAAGAGGAAGAAAGAAGCTTACATAAGGTTGAGGAAGCAAGGATCTGGCACTGCTCTAGAGGGTTACAAGGTAGCCAGGAAGGAACTCAGAAATGGACTTCGGAGAGCTAGAAGGGGCATGAAAATGCCCCGGCAGGAAGGATTAGGGAAAACCCCAAGGCGTTTTACACTCACGTGAGAAATAAAAGGAAGATCAGAGTGAGAGTAGGGCCGATCAGGGATAGTGGAGGGAACCTGTGCCTTCAGTCTGAGGAGATAGACGAGGCCCTAAATTAATATTTTGCTTCAGTATTCATGAGAGAGAGGGACCTTGTTGCTCATGAGAACAGTGTGAACCAGGTTAATACACTGGATCAGGTTGATATTAAGAAGGAGGATGTGCTGGAAATTTTGAAAAGCATCAGGATAGATAAGTCCCCTGGGCCTGACGGGATATACCCAAGGTTACTACGGGAAGCGAGGGAGGAGATTGCTGTGACTTTGGTGATAGTCTTTGTGTCCTCACTCTCCACTGGAGTAGTACCGGATGATTGGAGGGAGGCGAATGTTGTTCCCCTGTTCAAGAAAGGGGATTGGGAAATCCTTGGGAATTACAGACCCATCAGCCTTACATCAGTGATGAGTAAAATATTGGAAAAAATTCTGAGAGCTAGGATTTATGATTATTTAGAAAAACATGGGCGCAATTCTCCGCTGCCCACGATGGGTCAGAGAATAGCGGGAGGGCCTTCCCGACATTTTTCCCGACCTCCTGCTATTCTGCCCCCCCACGGCCGCCCCACGACACGAATCGCTGCTCGGCGTTTTTACGCTGAACAGCGATTCTCCCCAGTCCGATGGGCCGAGTTCCCAGGCCTTTACGGCCATTTTCATGAACGCAAACACACCTGTTCTCACCGTTTGTGAAAACGGCCGCAAAGTGCCGTCCCGGACAACCATGGCACCAATTGGCGCGGCCGCACCACGGCCGTGCCAAGGGTGGCATGGGCCTGCGATCGGTGGGCACCGATCATGGGCAGCGGGTCCGATACCCGCGCACTATTTGTTCTTCCGCCACCCCGCAGGATCAGTCCGCGGGGCGGCTGAGGGGCATGACGGCCCGCGCATGCGCGAGTTTGACGCATATGCGTGATGACGTCATCCACGCATGCGCGGGTTGGAGCCGTCCAACCCGCGCATGCGTGGCTGACGTCATCATGTGCGTCAGCCGCCGTGATGCTTGGCACACAGGCTTGACGGTCGCTAAGGCCGTGATGCCGTGCTTCACGGGGCCGCGCTGCTAGCCCCGCCCGGGAGGGAGAATCGGGTCCCGGGAGGGGGCGCGGAGGCTGCCATGAAAAACGGCCAGTTTCACGGCAGCCTTTACGACTCTCCGCATTTGCGGCGAATCGGCCCATAGTTTGATTAAAGATAGTCAGCATGGCTTTGTGAGGAGCAGGTCATGCCTCACAAGCCTCATTGAATTCTTTGAGGATGTGATGAGACACATTGATGAAGGTCGGGCAGTGGATGTGGTTTGTATGGATTCCAGTAAGGCATTTGATAAGGTTCCCCATGGTAGGCTCATTCAGAAAGTTAGCGGGCATGGGATACAGGGAAATTTATCTGTCTGGATACAGAATTGGCTGGCCGAAAGAAGACAGCGTGTGGTGATGGATGGAAAGTATTCTGCCTGGAGGTCAGTGACCACTGGTGTCCCACAGGGATGTGTTCTGGGACCTCTGCTCTTTGTGGCTTTTATAAATGACTTAAATGAGGAAGTGGAAGGGTGGGTTAGTAAGTTTGCCGATGACATGAAAGTTGCTGGAGTTGCAGATAGTGTTGAGGGCTGTTGCAGGTTTCAAAAGGACATTGACAGGATTCAGAGCTGGGCTGAGAAGTGGCAGATGGAGTTCAACCTAGATAAATGTGAAGTGATTCATTTTGGAAGGTCGAATTTGAATGCTGAATACAGGGTTAAAGGCAGGATTCATGGAAGTGTGGAGGAACAGAGGAATCTTGGGGTCCACATACATAGATCCCTCAAAGTTGCCACCCAGATTGATAGGATTGTTAAGAAGGTATATGGTGTTGGCTTTCATTGACAGGGGGATTAAGTTTAAGAGCCGCGAGGTTTTGCTGCAGCTTTATAAAACCCTAGTTGGACCACACTTGGAATATTGTGTCTAGTTCCGGCCGCCTCATTATAGCAAGGATGTGGATGCTTTGGAAAGGGTGCAGAGGAGATTTACCAGGATGCTGCCTGGACGGGAGGGCATGTCTTGTGAAGAAAGGTTAATAATAATCTTTATTACTGTCACAAGTAGGCTTAAATTAACACTGCAATGAAGTTACTGTGAACAGCCCCTAATAGCCACATTCTGGCGCCTGTTCAGGTACACAGAGGGAGAATTCAGAATGTCCAATTCACCTGACAGCACATCTTTCGGGACTTGTGGGAGGAAACCGGAGCACCCGGAGGAAACCCACGCAGACACGGGGAGAACGTGCAGACTCCGCACAGACAGTGACCCAAGCCGGGAATCGAACTTGGGACCCTGGCGCTGTGAAGCTAGAGTGCTACCCACTGTGCTACCATCAGGTTGAAGGAGATAGGTCTTTTCTCACTGGAGTGAAGAAGGAAGAGAGGTGACATGATAGAGGTGCACAAGCCGAACAGGCTCCGGAATGTGGCGACTAGGGGCTTTTCACAGTAACTTCATTTGAAGCCTACTTGTGACAATAAGCGATTTTCATTTCATTTCAAGGTGATGAGAGGCATGGATAGAGTGGATAGCCAAAGACTTATCCCCAGGGTGGAAATGGCTGTCATGAGGGGACAGAATTTTAAGGTGATTGGAGGAAGGTATAGGAGAGATGTCAGAGGTTGGTTCTTTACACAGAGATTGGTGGGGGTGTGGAATGCACTGTCAGCAGAGGTGGTGGAGTCAGAGTCATTGGGGACATTTAAGCGACTCTTGGACAGACACATGGACAGCAGTAAATTGAAGGGGTGTTGGTTAGGTTGATCTTAGATTAGGATAAATGGTTGGCATAACGTCGTGGGCCGAAGGGCCTGTACTGTGCTGTACTGTTCTAATGTTCTGCTCTGTTCCATGTAGTAGAGTTCACCAGGGAGAACCGGTGGATGGGTTTATTTCAACTTTCTGAAGACTTGGCATCAGGTCTTACATAGCAGATACTGTGTAAAGTCAAGCACATGGGATGGTGGATAATGCATTGGGTTGGCTCGGAAAGCTGGTGAGCAGACAGGAAGCAAAATATTGGAACAAATGGGTCTTTTTCTATTTGGCAGACAGTGACGAGCAGGAATCTGTGCTCAGAC